>NC_141139.1:132693206-132995706 GCF_053477565.2 Lygodium microphyllum | reverse complement strand
CATCACGGGGAAAAGAGAAACGATGCATTTTCCCCAAAATGCAACCCTCGCATAAATGCTCAGGAGGTCTCTCCAAGAGAGGTAATCCATCCAACATCTGAGTACGCTGTAATAGCATCAAGCTGCCATAGTTTACATGCCCCAAACGAGCATGCCATAACTCTGCCTCTAACATAGCAGGAGTAAGAGTGGATGTCAAATATGCAGACTGATCTACCGAAAGAGCATCCAACTCATATAACCCATGACACAGAGAACCTGTCAAGACCAATGTCATGTGTTCCTTGTCACGGACCATGCAACGGTCATCATCAAAGGTGACCTGCAAACCACAACGTGCCATAGAAGAAATGGAAAGCAGATTCTTCTTAATGCCAGGCACATACAAAGCATCCTGTAGGCGGAGAATAGAGCCATCAATGGCTGTAAGCTGAATCTCCCCAATACCACGAACAGGGTATGATGCATTATTAGCACACTGAACAGACTTCCCAACGGGAGGTGCACCAAGAGAAGCAAACAAATCTCTACGAGATGTGATATGCCGTGAAGCACCACTGTCAAAGAACCAAGTGTCAGCATCTTCTGTAGAGCTAAATGCTCTATCAGCCCAAGAGACATCATAACTGCAAGTGTAAAAACAATAGTCCTTGTCTGCAACAAAGGACGCGGACTCACTAGCAGTGGAAGGAGCTGCAGAAACAGACATTCCTGACTCTTTCTTCTTCTCTTTGGCGATGCGCTTCCTGCACTCAGTGATGTAGTGGCCAGGCTTCTTGCAGTAATGGCATTTTCCTTTCTTGGCTTGCGTGCCCCCCTGTTTCTGACTTGTCTGTGAAGTGTTACTACTACCAGAACTCTGCGAAGCATTTTTCCCTTGGCTGTTTTTACCCTTCTGCCTTGACATAAAAGCCTGCTCAGAGGCTATACCATCCACACCACTGTTCCGTCTAGTTTGCTCCTCCTCTAGAAGCAAACTGACAAGCTGAATGAAAGTGATGGGCTCTTTCGAAATCCTCATAGTGAGGTTCAAGGCAGTATGAAAAGCCAAGTAAGAGGGAGGCAGTGAATTCAATGTCGTAGAAAGCAGCTGCGCATCTGAGTAGTACTCATCCACATTCATGAGTTGCTCCCGCAAGTCCTGAATTTTGTTGAGATGATCCTGCATAGAATCACCCTCATTCATCTTTAGAGTCTCTAGCTCTTTCTTCAAGAAAGAGATGCGAGTCTCATTCTTTCCTGCAAACATCTGCTCCAATGTCAACCAAGCTTCTTGTGAAGAAGCTGCTGAACGAATATGAGGAATGATAGAACGCTGAACTGCCAATGCAATCAGCGACATAGCCTGTGCATCCCGTGTATCCCAAGCTTTCTGAGCTGCAGTTCTTGGGGGAAGTGGCTGAGCGGGCTGAGGTGGAGGGAGCTGAGGTTGCCCTCTTGCACGTCCTCCTGGAGGAGGAGTAGCGGGAGCCACAACTCCCGGTCGTGCTTCCTCTCCACTGACATAATCCCACAAATTTTTGGCCACTAATACATTCTTCATCATGAAAGACCAAAGGGAATAATTGTTCCCATCCAATCGGTCTTCCTTGGACACATAGGTGAATACATCTCCTCCCTGATTTGCCATTATTTCCCAAAAGGTAATAGAGCAATGTCAATGCAGTACGGGCTGGAAATCTGCAAATTTCCAGAAATTGCAGCAAACACAAGTCTGCAATTAATGTGCAAAGGGTACTCTGTCAAAAAAAAACTGTCACTGATGCACGCTTCCCAAGGTGCAATTAGTGCTCAGCAGCACTAAAACATCAAAAGCCCCAAAAATTTCTGTCACAAATGTCTGTTACAAAAGCCCCAAAATGTGCATTCAATGTGTCACAGACAGACACAGCACGTTTCCCAATGCTGAAAACTGAACCTGCTGTTCAGCACGTTTCCCAATGCTGAACCTGAACCTGTTGCAGGAACTCCTGTGTAAAAGAAAAGTGCAGAATGTTACCTCTGCGTGTTGACGACGGGCACGATTCCCGAGGTAATGACTGCTGGGTACAGTCGGACTGACGCACAGGTACAGGCGTGCAGGTCCAGTGACACGCGCAGGCAGGACTGGGCGCGCGCTGGGCAGAGGAGGCGGCACCCAGGACTGGCTGGTGGAGACAGGTGGCGCGCTGGCAGCTGGAGCTGACGGCACAGGCTAGCTCAGCGCAAGGAGGCTGCGCAGGCAGACTGACAGGCGAAGGGGCACGCTGGGCAGACACAGGGCAGAGGACACGCTGGGCAGAGGTGGCAGCACACAGGTACAGGTGGCGCGCTGGGCAGGGCGGTGCTGCGCGCTGATTGTTGGAGCTGCAAGCTGGGCAGAGGAGTCGTCTGGTGCTGCGCGCTGACGGACTGACAGGCGCAGGCAGGACTGGGCAGGAACAGGCGGCTGGGGCAGAACTGGCGGGGGCTGCAGACTGCAGACTGAAGACTGCTCTGAGCTGAGCTCTGATACCAAATGTCAGATGGGAGAGGATCGAGGTGCAGCTGAAGTGCAGTAGACAGTGTGAGAGTGAGAGACAGAGTTGAGCACGACACCCAATGCAATAGTACTGAATAGAGTGTTAGCTGAAAGTACAAATGATAACCCTTATACCTTAGGGTTATAAGGGGCTGTTCACACCCGAACACAGTAAGTGCCCGTAAGTGTGCACCACAAGCACATACAAAATAGTACACATAATCTGGGGGAAAAAACCTCTCCTACCGAGAGTAAAAAGTGCCCCAGTGTCCTAGTGATCACCCGCACACTCCCATATGAGCGTAGGCGTAAGTAAGGCGTGTGAGATACCCAACACTGACGTCATCTCTCACTGCTGCACTTACTATCCAGCCTGGTTGTACAGCCTGCCATGTCATTTCTACAGCTGCATTTTGCTGCAGCAGCTGTCACCTAATTGTTCTGACTGGTTCTCGCTATTTGGCTGCCTGTTTGACTCTGATCCAACCTCACACTGCTATGTTTGTTCCTGCTAGATACTTTTGGAGGCTGTCTATTGCCATTCGGGATTAGTCAGAGTATGACACTCTCTTTAGCTCATACTCTCTACCCTGATCCCAGAGACACGCGAGTTCGGGGGTCAGTATTCACTTTGCATAGTATGTTTGCTGCATTGAGCATCGTATACATTCAGCATTCAATCTTCGGTGTTCATTGTCTCTGAGTTACCCTAAACCTAATCGTGAAAAGAAACTTAGATCTCAATCAATTTGGGAATGTTTGATCAAGTGGTGGGTATATATATATATATATATATGCTAGGCTAGGGCTTAAGTTACTTATTTCTCCTTTTTACATCTATCCCTTAAGGTGCCTTTGCAAAAATGAATAAAATAATTTTGTGTTTGTTATCTTTAGACGATTATTTCTTTACAAATGAAAGGAAAACACAAAGAAAGTTGTGAATTGGCACCACAATCGAAAACCTTCAACTGAAATGATCTAATGCATCAAGAAAGGCCATAAGGTGAAGATATTGCAAACCAAGGATGATAGAATAGGACTCCCCCATTGATACAATGGCTATGAGCTAGAATACCTCACCCTCTTGTACTCTAGCCTATGGCTAAGTTCTCTTAGCTAGGCATTAATACTAGATGCTTACATGATGACCTCCGAAAGAAGTCAATCATAGTGAAGTGAAGATGGTGAGTCAAAGCCTAACTATGAAAATAAAGGTACTTGAAAATGAAGATCTTCACCGATTTTAATCAAGAAGAAGGAAGGATAAGTCAAGCCAACAAAGCTCAAAAACATGGTTTGGGCTTCACATGTCGGTACACCAAATCTAGCTAGAGTTGTTGCACTTGAGGAAGAGGAAGGTTATGATACACTAGACAAAGAGGGTTGTCAATGTCGACAGAGGTACAAACACTGTCTCTTGCTCTAGCTCTAGCTCATGAGCAGTGGTATTGGCATTAGCTCTTGGGCTCAATTGAAGATAAGCCTCAAATTTCAACCTAATTGTGTTTTAGCTTGCTGATTTTTTGTTATTAGTATGTAACAAGCAACAATTAGGGTTTGCATGGTAGCCTTGGAATATGTGCTTTTGCAATTGAAGAAGGTTGCTAATACAAATTTGGTCATTGTTAGCAAAATAGGTGAGATTCTAGTTCTATAGATGGGCGAATTTGTATGCAATGGAAAGGGGCAATTTAGGACTTAATGTTGTTGATCATTTGTGACTTGCATGGAAGTGTTTAAGACCCAATGTGTGCCCAAATATAAGCTAGATCAAGGGGGAAACTGAATTTTGTGATTACTAGTTACAAAGGATAGCATGATATTCCAAATGTTGTTGGAGAATTGACCCAGTCTACAGAGGAAGAGGGGACCCTTAGAAAGCGTTCCTCTCAGGTTTGGATCCTTGGAGAGCGATCCTCTTAGACTTAAGGCAAGGCCTAACTCTTCTTGGAAATTTGAGTCAATTCTTAGTGTACAACAAGAGCTTGGAATTGATGTGAAAACAAATACTGCAAGGGTACTAACAGTTTGGGGTCAATTAGGTGTTCGCTTGTCTTAGTTTTCTTGAGGGCGTTCTAGCCAAAGTTTATTTGATGAATTTATTGCTTATTGTAAATTGATATAAATCAATGCATTTTAGGATTCTATACCTTTTGTAAAAAGGAAGGCTAGTTGCATGGTTCCATTGTTAGGATATATCAACTCGTTTAAGTAGGTGAGCCCAAGGCACGTGATTACAAGTCAAGATTGTGAACAATTTGCCAAAATTCTATTGAGCATGTCTTCTTAAGGAGTGAAGTATCGCATAATGGTGATACCTCATTAGAAGATAAGGAAAACATGCAATGCTTAATCTTGGTATGAGCTTTTGGCAAGGACAACATGCTATTAATATTGGCTTTGTTCATGAAGTTGAAACTTCAATACAAATATACATTGAAAATTGGCAAGCACAAAAGGATTCAAATGCATGGAAAATTTTGACAATGCAAACACTGCCTTTTGGACAATGAGGTATACATCCAGATGTGGGACATCTAGGGCACTTTGGTGGAGGATATGTGTTTCATACTATGGCTAGTCATGGTAGTACTTTTGGCATGCATAGCACAAATGCTTTTGGTATGTAGCAAAGGATACATGGACAAATGTATCTTGGAATGGGTGTTGGAATGCCAAATCCTATATAGTCTCGCATCTAAATGGTCCCCCATAAGCAAATGGGCATGTTTGACAATGCATTTGGTGCATCTAGTATGTTTGATATGCAAGGGATTAGAGCTAGTCAACTAGATGGAATGTTTAATGGGAGTCAAGATAGAATTGGAACAAATGCAACATTTTGCATGATAGCATTGGAATGTGTGCATGCACGCTTTTTTGATTGAAGGTTGCTGATGCAAATCTAGTCAATGAACAATAGAATAGGTGAGATTCTAGGTTTACCAGTGGGATGATTTGCATGCAGCAGCAAGGGGCAATTTGGGGTTTTATGTTGCTGGTTATTTTTGATTTGCATGCAAGTGTCTGAGGTCCAATATTTGCCCAGATGTACATCAGATCAAGGGGCAAATTGAATTTTGTGCTTGCTGGTTACAAAGAATAGATTGATATTCCAAATGTCGTTGGAGAATTGGCTTGGTCTACATAGGGAGAGGGGATCCTCGGAGAGTGTTCCTGACGGATCCAGACCCTTGGAGAGCAATCCTCTTAGATTCAAGGTAGGGCCCGACTCTTCTTGCAGATTTGAGTCAATCCTTAGTTTGTACAACATGAGTTTGGAATTAATGTGAAAAGAATACTGCAAGGGGCACCCAAGTTTTGGGACGAATTGGATGTTGGCTCATCTCAATATTGCTAAGGGTATTCTAGTCCAAAGTGGTATACCAAAGTGTTAATTTTCATTTTGTGATTTATTTTATGAATTTATTGCTTGCTGTAAATTGTTGTAAACAGTGCATTTTAGGGTTCCACCACCCTTTTGTAAAAAGAAAGGCTGCTTGCACACTGTCTGTCTCATGTAGTAAATGCAAAAAAGCAAACCACTTTTCCACTCTGAAGACAACCTATGTGGAGAATCTCCCCCAAGAAAGATGGGTGCTCTGTCCAGGGTTACTGTATTCTGAAGTGATAGTTGAAAAGAAGAGGCTGCCTCGTATTCTCTTCAACTATGGTCAATGCTACCTGATGAAAGCTAGATGAAACAGATCTTCAGCAGCTGCAAATCTGACCTCAAAATTTTCCCTAGATCTCTATCCCTGATCTCCTGAAGTATCAAATGGATGCTAGATTGTAATGGCTCTCCAATGACACACTGTTATTGCCACCTCAACTTGTATAGATATACAAGGTAACTAGAGGAATTTTTTCAATAAGCTTTGCAAATATGGTACATTCCGTTTTATTTCCCTTGAGAACTGTCTTTGTGTCATGGAAGATCTTTTTGATTGAGGACTCTGTATACTTCATACTTGATACAGGTCTCATTCACAGCAACAAAACATGATGGGCTTGGTACAGGAAATGCACCTCATTATTGACCTGATCCTCAGTAAACTTAATGTGTGCAGAGTAGGAAAAATAAGAAACTCTCTTATATTGGCTATTTACACTGGGTTTGCAGGAGGAAATTTTTTTGCTTCTGGTGTTAAAGGCCTTTGGACCAACAGCAGTACACAATAACTTGATTGGAGTTCTCTCTTAAGTATGAAAACTTTTGTCATGCAGTCTGTATGTGAAATTCAAGCACTAAGACAAACACATTTATACAGTGAAGAAAAACCTTGAAACATTGAAAGAACCTAAACTTGCTGTTGTCAGCACCACAGATATAGCTTCACAACTGGACATTATGATAGCATAATTGTAGGAAGTAAGAATACAAAGACCAGAGTCAGATGAGAAATAAAGTGACAAGTAATGTGCAAGGATACATCCACTTCTTATTCGATCCAGTTCTCCATTGAAGACAATAATGGGCAACTTGGACTTTGAAGCAGCATCCACATAAAGCTCTTCCACAGCCAGCATCTCTGCAATTGAATAATTAAATCTTCAGATGACTATATTAGGACGCAGCATATATGTCACCTTGTTATGTGTAAATGAATTCAGATCTTTTTGAATCAGATCTCAATGAAGAAAATTACCATTAACATTGAAGTATGGGTATGCCACAACAACTAACTCATCAGTTGGCTTTATAGTTTCAGCCAGTTTGACCTTTTTACTGAACCCGATATCTTCAAGCCCTGATGGCTTGGTTAAATAATCTAATTTGAAAACGGTTCCCTCGAAAACTCCTGACTTTGCAGCTGCTACCTCGCTGATATCTGGGAAAAACTGATCAACCACAATTTTCAGACTCCTCTTGATCTTAATTTGAGCCCCCTAAACTTGATGAGAACTTAAAGTTGACATTAGATGCATTCACAACGTGCAAATGGAAAACAGACAGTTTGAACAAATGGCTCAAGAGTTTGTGTATCTTAATTTGAGAACCAAGTCTTCCTGAAAACCTAAAATTGACACATTAGATACATTCATTAATCGGGAGTTTGGACAAACTTGCCAAGAGCTTTATTACAAAAACAAGAAGAAATGCCTTCTGTTTGTTTAATGGAAAGCATGGCCACAATATTCTATCTACTCACAATTCGAGTTCGTGCATACTGCTCACTTTTTAAGAACTGTAGACAAAAATCTCGAACCAAAATCATACTCCTTGTCATTTCTATTCCTCCTTCTGCATCACCTACAATGCAATCATGAACATATCAACACCAAGTGATCTTGTTAGTTGTGATGGAACAATGCAAAAGTAAGCCAGATTCAATAATATAACAAACAACAAATCATAAAAACATGCCCATAGTAGCTAAAAAATGTATTGGGCTACTTTTTAGAAAATAAAAACTTGGATTTGGAATTTAAAGGATTGGCTGAGTAACTAGAGTAAGTCCATTATTGAACTAGATTCTAGTCCATTGATTGAGAAGCATATGGACCAATAGGATTCTGCCTGTATTCTGAAAATATGCACACTGACAATAGTTCAAGAAATATGAACTTTAGTATTGGAAGGCTAAGCAAAGAGAAAATCAAAACTTCAAAGTTTCCTAAAGGTGAGAAGAAATTGAAAATAGGGAAACAGTGAATGGAGAGAGAGATTTAATGATGAAAGATGCTTTGGTTCTGACAAGTTAGGATATGCACAAACTTATTGCACAGCAAAACCTGCTTGAGCAGACCAACAAAATGCCTATATGATAAAGGAATTGACAATGGCTGTTACAATTACTGAAGAGGAACCTAATACTCATCCCAATCACAACCCTTGCAATAACAACTAACTATTGGGTGTGGGGAAAAGTCAGATAGAAATGCATTTTACATGATAGGCATAGGGTCTTCACATAATTTCACAGATGGCTCCTAACATTAGTATTACATTGAATCAATTGGGCCCAAGTGTACCATGATAAGATGGCCTTTCATTTCCCCTTTGAATATATCTGATGTCTTGTTGGAAATGCCTTAGCATTAGGATGTGCAGCCTGTTTCTTGATTATCAGCTCAATACTATTTGCTTAACTTGTGATTCATTTCCCCAACGAATAGATCTGATGTCTTGTAGCAAATGCCTTAACATTAGGATATGCATCCTGTTTCTGATTATCAGCTCAATACTATTTGCTTAGCTTGTGATACCAAGCCTTTTCTCACCAAATCTGGTGCACATTGTGTTACCATATTTCGCTATTGATGTGTGTGTGAACAAACAAAGGACCACCGGGGCACTTTTTCCTCAGTAGGAGGTTTTTTCCCATAGCCTTGTATGCATGCTTGTCACTCTAAGGTATACTTAACCTTATAATCTTCTCTACTGATACCTCTCTATGCACTTTGCATTGTGCGCCCTCAAGCTTCATCCTCTCAAGTTGTGTGTGCATTCCTCCAACCTTAAATCCAAATACTGATATCAATAGCAAGGTTCAACCTCTTGGGCAAAGTCATCAACACTCTCTACTTCATCTCCTTTGATTGGGACAAGATTTGACAAGCATTTGTAGGTCGAGAAATATTGTAGTCAAACCCATAGGACTTCGCACCCTTAGATTTTTTATCTTCACACTCTATTTGCACTACTACTAGTATTGTGCAAGTATTTCATCTTTCTGTGTAGAATTTTCAATAATAGTCATTTCTGTAGATCAGAGTCTTTATAGCTTACTTTGTGTTCTGCTACATAGCACAAGTTGGTTTTATGCAAATGTTCCTCTATACAAGTAACTTTTGCATGAAGTGCAGTCAATGGCCATGGCTTGCAACAATGATGTATTCCGTATGTTGGTTGTTGAGGACAAGTTTGATAGAACCAACTATCCAATATGGGCTTATATGATGTATCATGTATTGGTTACAAAAGGACTCTAGAACATTGTGTATGGAATTGAAATATGTCCAATTCTGGTTCCAGAAGCTGCAAGTGCATAAGAAATAGGGGCTTTTTTGAATTGTGCATGTAGAAATTCCATACGGTGTCTTCATTGCCTACTCTTGAGGTATCTGTAAAACACATTTGTGAAAATTACATATTGGGCAAGATGCAACATGCTTCCTTTCCAAAAGATGGTTTAGTGATAGCTATTCACAAACTACAACTTGTTATACAATTATATTTGTGGACCAATGCAAACATCGCCTTTTGGCAACTACCTATACTATGTGATTTTTATTGATGAATCATCCAAGCATACATGGATATATTCTTTGAAAACCAAGTATTTTTGTGCTCTAAACAATTTGCATGACATGATCAAAAGTCAAGCTTTGCCACGTAGTTTTTGACTTAAGGCTGTATATATGTAATTTACGTACTAAACAAGTGTCCCACCAAAGCATTGAGATCTTTCACACCATATAAGGCTTGGAATAGCAAAAAGCTATGTCTTGCTCACTCGAGTGTTTTTGGTTACTTGGCTCATACACTAGTACCAATGCAACAATGGGAAAAATTGAATGGCAAGGTTATAAAATGTATTTTTATTGGTTATAGTATTGAAAGTAATGGTTAAGATTATATCATCCATAAACTAAGTATATTTTGGTTAGTCGTGATGTTTTCATTGTGGAAGATTATGTTCAAACTTTACTTTCATGCACCAAAGAGACACATGTACACCATTTTTCGGCCTGTGTAGCTTTCTTATGAATCCACAAATCAACTTATTTCTTATCCAAATGTAAACAATGCACTTCTTTGAGATGAGAATGTAAGTGCGGGCAAAAATATGAGAAGGACAATACTTTGAACTTAACCAACTCTATCAATTATCACCATGAAAATAAGAAGAGAGAGAGAGAGAGAGAAATGAAATGAAATGATATATTAACGTCTACAAAAGTCCAAAATGACCTATGAGACCATGAGTTAGAATCACGTATATGATAGTACAACTATCTGGGCAAAATATGTAGCACAAAGCAAAATAAGAAAGGAAAATAACTATCGCTATGTGTAAAACATAGAGCTCTATCTAGTAACAATGAGCTCCAAATGGTACAATCTCATGTGGGTATGGAGGGCCTAGCTCTAGCCCGAGCAATAATCCCCTGTATCCGCCTATGAAGGTGTCGTCGGTGTCTGTGTCGAGGCCTAGGACATCTCGATCATCTAAGCTAAACAGCTCGAGAGGGGAACCGGTCCCTCTCCTTTTACAGGAATTTATTGAAAAAAAACCACGGGCACCTAGTGCTTGAACCATATACAAAAGGATGATTTGCTGCAATTTTGAAAAGTAGAGTTTTGAAACCCTAATTTCTACAAACTCGGGTAACAAGCCGATTTTCTTCTTTAGTACTTGGATTAGATCAAACTAAGTAGAAAGTGCTTCTTGGATGAGAGATATATAGGAGAATACAAAGCATATGGCTAAAATTTCAGCATGAAAGCTTATTCCAACTGAAAAGAGAGATCTCCCATATATAGGTGTGGACTTGGGTGCTCAAAAGTAAAAAACAGAGGCTACAAAAAAAAATGTGTTTGTTGAAAATGATAAGTGTAAGGGGACACTTGTCTCTTCAAAATGACACATATTCTCTTCTAGATGCCACATGTCACTTTTCTAAAGAAAGAAGCTTCTACTCTAAAAATCTCTCAAACGGTTAAGAATTTGAGATAGTCGCTGAAGATAAAATTGTTCCTTGCAAAATTCTGGAGTCTTTGACGCGAACAGAATTTTCATTTGAGCAACTTTCAAAAATAGTAACCTTTTAAATTTTTTAAAAAAGTTGTCAAATTTAGCTTTTGGAGAGCTTCCTTATATAGGTTCACTGGTTCATGCATGGTTTGTTTCTTCGACCATGAGCATTTGATTTCACTTTCTGAAACCACTCATTATATGGGCTTCTAGTCAATGTGACTATCTGAGTAAAGTCTTAGTCATATGAGCTTTTTAGTCAATCTAATCGCTTGACTAAACTTCTAATTTCTCTTGGATATTCTGTCATTGGCCACTCTTACATAAAAAGTGAACATTTAATAATATTTTAAAATACTTAAATAATATAAATCATCTTTTAAAGTACATGAGCATAAAATTAGTTTGGAATCATTGAGCCAATATATCTTGATAACAATTGATATGCAAAATATTTGTTTTATCTCTTCTTCTTGAAATCCGTCTTGTCCTCAAGATGTTACTTGAAGTATTTATGATCATACAACTTTTTCATAAGTTACAAGTATTTTTGGATAGTTTTTATTACTTCAAGTGGATCGTCCATTACATGTTCAATGGTAAAGGCCCTTCGTAAGGCTTTAGAAGATGGATAAGAAAAGCATTGTCAATTCTTAATGCTTTGAAAGTTGTAACCTGTAACAAACATCATTAATTTTTTTAGTGACTTGAAATGACCCATAATTTCTTGTTAGAGTTTTTTAGAGGAGCTTTGTTAAATTTAAGCCGCACCTAATCTCCTTTTTGTAAAATCATTTGCCTTCGATGCTTATCTACTACTTTCTTTTGTTTTTCTTGATATCTTTGGATAGCTCGCCTAACTTGAACGAAAGCTATGTCTATATCATGGAAGAACTTATCGATATGAAATATCTTCTCCTTGGTTTCAAGAATAGGTAATCAAAGTGGTTTTCCATATATGATCTCAAATGATGCTTTACTTGTAGAAGTATAAATTGTATTGTTATAGACATACTCTACCAAATATAAATACCTTTTCTATTGTTGGTTGGTTTCATAGCAATAGCACTCTATTCTATTGTTGTTGACCATATTGTGTGAGCACTTGTTGGATGTCTATTGGAAATTTAGTTAGATCAAAGTCTAGGTTTTTTGAGTTCAAACTCAAGCCTAACATACTCTTCCTAATGATTAATTAAGGCTTTGATGAGCTTAAGTAGGGAAATAGAGATTCTGATTTGGTTCCCCAAAAAAGGCATGTCTTACCTTAAGGGTGGATGGAGCATGCCGGTCTCTTAGCACTCTAGGTGTCGAGATATCGGTGACTAGTTTGTCTTTGTCGATTGGAAATGCACTTTAAATTCTAAGGTCTTTGTTTCTTCATACATATTGGGTTTTCTTGTGTTTGAGAGTTCTATATTCTTAGTGTCGAGCATTTAATTCCTTTCAAGCTTCTTTTCTCACAATAAGCTAACCAACCTATATTCATCTATATTCCTCAAGTGGTGATATTCAAATTTAAGTTTGAGTTCTATATCGGCTCTCTTCTGCAAGTTTTTCCTTGAGCTTCATCTTGGTTCTATATGGGGTTTGTTCACATTCAACTTTTTTCTTGTTTCTCAAACGTGGTGAGTCCCTTTTGTCTTATTCCTTAATGTGAAGTAAATTTTTATTGAGTTCAAACAATTCTTCTAAGTACAACAACTCGTGCAAACAATGCATCTATTATGTGCACAAACATGCTTTTGCTTTTGCCAAAACAATATGTTTCAATGTGATAAATATCACTTACTATGCACTTATGTGTAAATAGGTATTTTTTGCTTTCCAAATAAGAGCGTGATGCACAATTGGGCTTTTCTCAAAATGCAATGTAGTCTTTTCTTTCAACCTCAAGCATGGTGCTTTCTTTCATTCACTCCTAGTCTCTTAGACATCCAAATTTTCAAAAGGAGCTCGCCAAAAGAGACTAGTGGTTCATAGATCTCTATCACCTATGATGGATTGTGGTAAGCCATGATACTTAAAGATTTGATGAACAAAGCCATTTGTTGAGACTTGATAGTCTTCTTGACTGAAATGAAATGATCCTATTTGCTAAACCTATCAATAACAGTCCATATGCTATCATTGTTCTTTGTTGATTTTGACAAGTCAAAAATAAAATCCATAGCAATGCTTTCCCAAGGTTGGCTCGGAATTGGTAATGGTTCCAAAAGCCTTGTAGACTTAATCTTTTGCCACACAAGATATTCTTTGATAAATTATTCAATGTCTTGTCGAAGACTTGGCTAAAAGGAATACATTTCAAGTGTCTTGGTTGTGGCCAAAATACCTTGATGAGCCATGTAAGAAGTTGCATGACATTCTTCCATTTCTTTAGACCTAAAATCTTTAGTAATACGTAACTTATTTTCCATTTTAAAAAATCCATCTTGAAAACATAAAGTTTACTCTTTTACCAAGTTGTAAACTCCCCAAGATGATTTTAAAATCTTCATCACAAACATATATGTTCCTCATACTAGTGAAATCTATATGATGAATCATGGACACTACATGAATTTGAGGTCTTCTTGATAAAGACATCAGCTATCTTATTTTGCTTCCCAGGAATATATAGTATTTAAAAGTTAAATTAAGCTAAATAATTAGCCCATCGTTTTTAAAAAATAAAAATTGACATAGGAGATTATGTAGATCATGAAAGTTTTGTCATGGGAGATCTTTGTCACTGTGATATTGTATTGGAAATACCTTTTCATAGAAGAATAGATGTAGCTATTAATTGGAATCAAAATAAGTTTAGATTTCCTTTCAAGGATAAAAATGTATCTTTTGATGTGGGAGTGGGAGAAAACTCTACTTCCATCTTATTCCATGTTGTTTACTTGAGCCAAAATACGGAAATTCCATAAAAGCTTTTCAAGATCTTCTAAAAGATCTAAGCAATGGCATATACATCTATTGAAAAATATATTAGACCATTCTTGCTCAATCAGATTACCAATTCTCATACAATTAGAGGCATTATCCATGCATATGTCCATTACATAATCCCGCTCAATATTTAAAATTAAATCTTTCAAAATACCAAAGATAAACTCCCTAAACTTGTATTCTTCACTTGTATCAACAACTTCGAAAAAATTTCACCATAAATGGTTACAGCCATAATCTATCATAAACAATGCCACATCTATATATCTCCACTTCTTGTTGATGTCAAGTAAGTCATGATCAATGCATTTAACCTCATTCACAAGGTCCTTTATATATACACTATGATATGAATATGCCTTATAGCTTTGACCCACTTGCCCTATTGCCTTCACCATACTAAGAAAATATAGGTTATTTACTTCCAAAAAGAGATATCTTTTAAACAAAAGAATCAATGAATAATAACATTCACCTCCTTATATGCTTGTATATCCCATGCTTTTGCCACCCTTGTGATTTGAACACTTCTTCTTTTTACTCACTACTCTTGAGAGTAGGTTGCTCAATCTGCCCAACACTTGCCGTAGATGATACATTTATATCGTCACTGACATAAGAAGCATCTCCTAAATCTGACACACATGCATCCATATTTGCCATGGAGTCTTGCACTCCAACACCCACATGCAATGTACAACATGTATCCTTTGCACTTTATGGTACTACATTGCATTTTTCAACACCAAGTCCTATCAAACCCAAAATGTGATCCCTTATGCATAATGAGCCACCATCCCAAGTATGTCAACAATACTTGCATCTATACCTATTCTGCCCTTTCTCAACTGTTTTTACAATTGTCACATGGTCCCATTCAGCTTTCCATTTTCTTCCCATTCTCAAAACTTGACACAAATTTAATGTAGACGTGCAACTATGTTTCCCACAGTTCATGAACTTCATGCATACTAAAATCAATTGTTTTCACTCGGCAAAAGTGATTTGCAAGCTATGCACACTCATGGACTAGACAACAAAGAAAAGCAACTAAAAGCATTACTTTTTTTTCCCCAAGAAACATTTGCCTGCAAAAAATTTATGTCTGAAATGCTGATGTTATAGACATCTGTTTTTCAAATATATTCTGACATTTGGTAATTTTACAGTACAGGTCAACAAACAACCATGACTAGGAGGTTCTTTTCTCTCATCCTTTTATATATGCCTATTCACTCTAGGCCTCAAGGAGTACTTAGTTTTGTAATCTTCTTTATGATTCCTCTCATTACAGTTTTTGTTGTATGCTCTTAATCGTTTTCTCAAGCTCTATATGTACATTCTTGCACTCTAAATCCAACGATGGAAAATCTATCCTACTTCTATCTCATATTGAGGTTAAAAAGAAAATAAAGACATCTTCTATTTTTCCCAATTGGTGTCAATGATGACTGATAAAAGCAATCAATAAGTAAATTCTAATGAATGCATTTGCAAATCTTATTGACCAAAATATCTAAGTTATTAGTACAAGCAAACTTTCCACACAAGACTACCATGAGCAATCAACTACCAACCTGGCCACCACTTGTACACAATCAACCCCAATATCAACTTCTAAACTCAATATTGCTCAATGGATCCCAATGCTTGATTTTGATCCTTCCTTTGAAGACTCAACCACATCATCCAAATCCCTTACCAAGGTATAATCTTTGATTCCTTGCCGTGAAATTTTGATGCTTTGCTTAGCATTTGATTAAGTGTTAGTCAAATGCAAATGATGATGTTTACACTATAATGCTATGCATCTAGTCTGTACTACTTACAAACATTCAAGTTATCATGTTGTTTGTAAATTGGTAACCCCAGATTCCTTTAAAGAGCCTGCACACTGTGGCATACTAAGACCTTCATGTTCCTACAGGGAATGTTCACCCTATTGCATGTGTAGACTAATTCAGACCATCTGTAAAAGTGGTAAATCCCAGATACCTTGAAAGGACTGCACCATTTAACATGTGAATGCATTCATGTTCCTGCAGGAAGTATTCATCCTTCTGCACATGTAATTTAAATCCAGACCTTGCATAATAATCACCTCTTCAATAGCCCTACTCTATGTTTTACCAAATAGTGGCATAACTTGGTTTGATCAAAGGATAAGGCAAACACCAAGGTTAATAGCCACTCTAATTCACTAGATAGAAGTTTAATGGCCACTTTTTTCAGATGGACCAACAGATTTCATGATGAGGACTGACCTATTGGAAAATCGCTATGCAACATCAGTTATACTTCTAAAATTTGAAGGGAGGAAGGGTACCTGAGACAGACTCTAACCCTGCAGCTGGAAATTCAATTTCCTAACACCACGAGCAAGAAAATTATTCAAAAATCACAAAAGCAACCACGATATGGCTTTTGCCAGAATGAGAATTGGTATAGACATTTACCATCAATTTTTTCCCATCATTCAAAGCTGCCTGTGTTGCATCTGTAACCTGCAAAAAACATCAAGACTTCATGAAAAGATTTAGGTAAAGTTGATTTACCACTAAAATCAAGTAAATTATCATAAAGTTCATCCACCTTGGCTTTAATTTTCAGTTTTCAGCTTTCAAGAAGAGATAAGGATCTTTGCACTGCATGTAATAGCAATAATGCAACCTGTCATGAGGATGCAATTGTCAGCAGCCTTCCTGCAAGTGCCTCTTCTCCCCCATTGTCCTCTCCCCTCCAACCTCCCTCACTGGCAACTGCTTCTGTGTTTTGTCAGCACATCCTGTTTTAGGACACAATCTCACTTATTTCACTGCTCACCACCTCACTTTTGTCAGCGCCCAACACTTCTATCTTGCCCGTGGCTGTGCCACCTCACTGGTAGTGGGCCAGTGGCCTTCACCCCTCTTGTCTTACTGAGAAGTTCCTAGTGGTGCAACCTCCTAATTTTGTGGCTCCATTCAAGGATAATTTGTGAACATTCTGAATGCATTAGGGTTTACGTGTACGGTTTAGGGTTTGTTCTAGATGTCGTATATTACTTTAGAGCCCCTAATTGTATCGTGAATCAAAAACCCTAACCCTATTTGTGTAGTAACACAAATCATGGTATGATGTATGAAATATCATGCACTTTATGTCTGATGTGTGATACATCATATGAAGAGGTTTCCATGTGGAGTCCATAATGATAACTCACTCATATTCCATGATACATGTGGAGCAAAGTGAGGTAACACGTTAGTGAAATGATGTAACATGTGTCGATGATAAGTTACTGGTTAAAGTGCTAATGGCATGTATGCTGTCAGTCTGCTCATGTGAGCTAAGACACAATGTGTTCTTGTCACTTGAAGCATTGGCTATGCCAATGTTGCGACAAAGTAAGAAAGCTGACCGGGATCATGGCAAAACACAACCCACATGGAGTCATAGTTGAGCATACATTTATATGCAAGTGTGAAATTTATTTTATTTTGTGTGTGCTCGCTTGATTTTAGTTTCGATTTATTTTTTATGACTCCAGCCTTTAAGCTAGTCAGCATAAGGAACTAACACAAGATTTCCTGCTACTACAACAACACTCTAACTATCTAAGAGAATTGGTGTAAGACCCTCCAATAAAACCTATAGATCAGCTAGCAATCTGCACAGCCATACACGTTCAACTGTTGCTATAAAGGCTGCCTTATACTCAACCTCACAAAGACAAGGCCTGTGCATCTTTAGAGTCCCATTTCCTTTGTTCTTCTGTAGGAGAAATGTCAGCAGCAGCAGCAGGGACAACTTCCTGTCCTCTAGCCCCTCTTTGAGACATTTGAGGAGCAAACCCTCCTACTTGTTAGCGATGTCAGATACTGGTCTGGCCACAGTCGGACTGCCACGTGGCAGTCCGACTGTACTGCACCAGTCGGCTGCATTTGCAGCCAACCTGTCTTTTCTGGCGTCTATTTTAATGCATCGTCAAGGTGGAGACACGCAGTCCCGCGCACTGCGCCCGTGCACATATCTGCATATCTTTGTATACAGCACACTTTACACAGCAGATCTTCATCTTCCACTGTCTCTTTCTCTCTCTTCTCTCTGCGTTCTCTCTCTCTCAGTCTTGGTCCCACGCTTCCGCATCGCTGCACTTTGACATGGTATCAGAGCAGTGAAGAAGGGCTGACTGAGTGAAGAACCAACCTGAAGAGGAGATTCCATCGCGACACAAGGCTGCGTTTCCAGTGTTCAAGGGCGAGTGGGAGGGCTGCGCATCGGAACAAGGCTGAAGAAAGCGTGGGCGCACGGGAAAGGAGTCCAGTTGGTGGATTTGCTGCTGTTTATTGCTGTTTGAAGAGGAGGAAGGCTGAGTTTTCAGTCTTCAAGTGCAGGTTTTACTTTTTCATCGCCTCCGGCGGGTGAAGAAGGTTCGGGACGCAGAAGAAAGAGCCCTAGCAGGCTGCATTTTCACAGTTAGAGGGGGCTGCTTTTGCGTTTGTGAAGGCATTACAAGTGAAGATGTCTACAGAGATTGACTTGGAGTTCTAGACGATCATGGACCGGAAGGTGCCTGTCTTACCGGCTCTTCCCGCAGATCAAAAGCTCGATGGCGACAATTACCGCATCTGGCGCGTGATGATGTTGGCCATCCTTGAGTCCTACGATTTGGCAGAGCTTGTACAGGAGGAGATCGACAGGCCCTCGGTGAGAGATGAGTCCAAACTCTCTTCCGATGCTCGTGCGGAGTTGGCTAAGGCACAGTCTCACTGCGACAAACTGAATGCCCGGATTCGTTCTTTTCTTTTTCTGTCCTGTACTACAGCCGTGATAGTCCACATCGAGCACTTGACGGTGGCTCGGGAGATATGGCTGGAGCTTGATCAGATGTATAACCGGATGACCCTTATGAAGCGGGTTTCTTTGGAGGTGCAGATGTGGACCTTGTCCGTGAACAAGTCTTCTTCGTTGCGGGAGCACATCAACAAGCTTAGACAGCTTCAGATGCAGGTTCACAATGCGGGGAAGCCGATTTCCTCCGAAGACATGGCGATCACACTTTTGTCCCAGTTGCCGCCACGATTCAGTGCTTTCTACTCCGCCCTTATTGCTTCGGGGCGAGAGTCTACTCTTCGGTGGAAAGAGCTGGTTCTTATGGTCTTGGACCAAGAGGAACAACTGAAGGGATAGCATGCTTCCAAGTCGGAAGCCTTGATAGGTCAAGCCTCTCAAAAGAAGGGGAAGGACCAAAAGAAGAAGGAGGACAACAAGTCAAAGAAGGACAAGGACAAAGAATCCACATGCTATATTTGTGGAAAAACCGGCCATTGAAAGAAGGATTGCCCTGACAAAGACAAGAAGGACACGAAGGATTCTGGAGCGGTGGCTGCACCCTCATCAGCTGCGTTTCTTCATCTAGTTGTCATTGAGGACTCTACACCGAATGCTTCTGATGCTGCGATGATAGCTCCTCGAGCTCGAGAGTGGATCGTTGACAGTGGTGCCTCCCAGCACATGACTCCTTCATCAGTTGGTGTTGCCCAGTTGCGACCTTCGCGTGGGCAGATTCTCATTGGAGATAGCTCTTCGGTGTCTATTGCAGGACGGGGTGAGATGCAGCTTATTCCAGATGGATGTGGTGGTACCCATACCTCAGAGGTCTTGCATGTGCTAGGTTTAGGGTATCACCTACTTTCGGTTCATAAGATTTGTTCACTTGGACTTTTGGTGGAGTTTGACAGTGATTCGGTGCGAGTCCTTGATCGTGGGTCAAGGAAGGTTCTCTCATCAGGATATGAGGAGAATAGCATCTACAAATTGGCGTCTTCTACCGCCCTCCCTACTCTTCTTCTTAACTCTCAGACACAGTCAGAGCTATGGCATGCTCGGTTTGGTCACCTCAACTATGATTATCTTCGGAGGGCGTCACGTGGACAGCTTGTTCAAGGGTTGCCGGACATAGTGGTGAGCTAGCAGCCATGCGTCTCCTGCATTCGTGGGAAACAGCATAGGGATGCGATTCCCAACACAGCTTCGCGGCGGTCTACTTCCCCGATGGAGCTTGTATCTACGGATTTCTATGGCCCTATGAGGAACAAGTCCTTGCGAGGAAGCTCGTACTTCATGTTGATCGTAGATGACTACATCAGGATGACTTGGGCCTATTTCTTGGCGTTGAAGTCAGAAGCTTTCTCCCACTTCAAGAATTGACTTCTCTTTGAGAAGAACCGATCAGGCCGGCGATTGAAGACCTTGCGATCCGACAAGGGTGGTGAATTCGTTTCTAATGAGTTTGCTCGTTTCTGTGCAGATAAAGGTATTCACCAGGAGTTTACTAATACCAACACTCCTCAAGAAAATGGCATTCTTGAACGGAAGCACCGAAGTGTGATCGAGATGGCGCGCACCATGATGGAGCACCGACAGACACCTCAGTTTCTGTGGGCCGAGGCTGTGGCTACTGCAGTTCACATCCTTAACCGATCCCCCATTTCAGCCATTGATGGGATGACACCTTTTGAGGCTTACTTTGGGACTAAGCCCGATGTTTCTTATTTTAGGGTTTTTGGGTGTCATGCCTATGTTCACATTCCCAAGACTCATCGTGATAAATTTGAAGCGACTTTCCGAAGACAGGTGTTTGTTGGCTACAGCTCTCAGTCCCAAGGCTATCGTTTGTATGATCCCGTCAAGCGGGATGTGTACACCAATCGAGATGTGCGGTTCGTGGAGGTTCCGGCCATAGCAGCGGGTGAGGAGCATCCCGTTCTTGGAGATCCAGGGGAGAGTTGGGCTCCCGAGACAGTTCCTTTGGAGCCCGTGCCTTTTTCCGATTCAGTTTCCAATACAGAGTCTACTGTTCCACCAGTCACCCCCGAGGAGTTACCACTGGTGGATATCCCAGAGTCTTCAGCTGATGGAGAGAGACGAGGAGAGGTCCGGCCTCCTCCTCATTGGGCCCGTGACACACTCCGAGATTCAGGGATCAAGGGGGTCCCTGAGGAGTGGGGACCGTAGGATGGTCCGCGGCGGTCACGGAGGCACCAGGCACATTCTACGGAGCTTGTTTGCTCTAACTATTGTTTGATAACCCGTGTTATGCAGGATCGAGAGCCCACCTCCGTGAAGGAGGCTTTACAGTCCGCACCATGGAAGAAAGCTATGGAAAACGAGTTGGAGGCTATTGAGAGGAATGGCACTTAGTATCTCGTGCCATGCCCCCCGAATAAGAAGATGATTGGCGTCAAATGGGTCTTCAAGACCAAGTACCTTAGCGATGGTTCTTTGGACAAGCACAAGGCTCGCCTTGTTGCTAAAGGTTTTGCACAACGCCCAGGGATTGATTGTCATGATACTTTTGCCCCCACTGCTCGTATGGCAACTATTCGAGCTGTTCTTGCCTTGGCTGGCCTGTCTACCAGCTGGATGTGAAGTCGGCCTTCCTCAATGGTGATTTGAAGGAGGAGATCTATGTCGAGCAGCCTCCTGGCTTTGGATCTTTAGATGGGAAAGTCTACAGGTTGAAGAAGGCCTTGTATGGCCTCAAGCAGGCTTCGCGTGCATGGAACGAGAAGATTGATTCGTTCCTTCAGTCACAGTTGGAATATCGGTGTTCCAAGGCCGATTGGCAGCTTTATGTACACACTTCCGAGGCTGGTTGTGTGCTTTTTGTGTTGTATGTTGATGATTTGATTGTCACAGGTGATCATGCATAGAAGATCAAAGAGACGAAGGCAGCTTTACATCAGACGTTCGAGATGACGGATTTGGGTCTACTCCATTTCTTCTTGGGCCATGAGATTTATCCGTCTCAGAGGGGGATTTTCATCTCTCAGCAGAGATATATACAGGAGGTCTTGGTTTCTTTTGCGATGGAGGATTGTCAGACCATTTCTACTCCTATGGATCCGAACTGGAAGGCCACGTCACATTCAGCTTCTCCCATGGCGGATACTTCCCGCTATCGTCAGTTGATTGGATCGTTGATTTGGCTCCTCAACACTCGTGTTGATCTTTGTTTTGCTGTTGGGCTCGTGGTAGGGTTCATGAGTGAACCTCAGACGGTGCATTGGCACGCTGCCCAGAGGATACTTCGGTATTTGAGGGGGACATCTGGTTTAGGGATTCATTATCTAGCACACACAGGTGGTTCAGATCTTGTACTTGCAGGTTGGAGCGACTCGGATTGGGCTGGTGATGTGGACCACAGGCGGTCTACTTCAGGTTACTGTTTTACCTTGGGTGTAGGTGTTATCTCATGGAGTAGCAAGAAGCAGCCCACGGTAGCCCTTTCCTCTACTGAGGCAAAGTATCGGGCCGCGTCTTCCACCACATGTGAGGCTGTGTGGCTTCGGAGATTGTTGGAGGAGCTTGGCTGCCCCCAGACTCGTCCTACGCCGACCTGTCTTTTCTGGCGTCTATTTTCTGGCTATTTATAGCCGATCTTCTGCAGTCTTCTAGCCACTTCTGATCGCAGGTTTCAGGCTGGAGATTCGTGCAGATTACGTCTCTGTTTGCAGATTTCAGGCTGGAGATCGTGCAGACTGCAGCGGACTTCGAGGTGAACAGCAGGTTGCATCGTCAAGGTGGAGACATGCAGTCCCGCGCACTGCGCCCGTGTACATATCTGCATATCTTTGTATACAGCACACTTTATACAGCAGATCTTCATCTTCCACTGTCTCTTTCTCTCTCTTCTCTCTACGTTCTCTCTCTCTCAGTCTTGGTCCCACGCTTCTGCATCGCTGCACTGTGACACTGGTCTAGTTTAATCACCAATCACAAAATTCCAAAGACCCTTGGCAACCAACAAATTGCACACCATGAAACTCCACAAGGAGTAATTGGTGCCATCCAATTTGTCCTATGTGAGGACACCCAAAATATTGATATGATCATTGTGACCTTGCTGAGCCATTGCTGCAATAAAATGCACAAATTACAACCAAACACTTCCAAGCTGAAGTGCAAAATGTACTCACACCAATACCAAAATCCCAACATGGGATACATTATGCAATCACAAAACCATCCAGACTGTTTTAAAGCAAAATTTTCCTCAAATTCCTCGAAAAGCATGCCAAAACTGTTCAGGACAGCACACTGATGTACCTCAAAATGCGTGCCCAAAAAGTCAATCTCGGCAATTTAATGTTGTAAGTGGGGTTGTGCTTATGAGACACAGACACTCTCTCTAAACACATTTCTGTTTAAAGAACAAGTTTGATTCAGTAATTAAGTACGTTTTGGGGCTGTTTAAGTAAAGCTAATGCATTTTTAGCTCAACAAGCTTGTCCATTTCACAAACTCATTCCACATCTTGCTGAATATAAAACTAAAGTATTGTGGGTTCATGGAGCTTCATATCATGGTATTTATAGAGGCTTTAATCAAAGTAGTTGCATTTACGAGTTTGTAAAGCTCTATCCAAAGCAAAGCACAATATGAAAAGACAACACCATGTAATGTCTATACAATCAGTACCATCATCAAAGTATCTGGCTCAGACTCTGAAACTTGTAACAACTTTAGGGGCTTCCTTTTAACAATTTTAAAAGCTTGACCTTATTGCAAGTCTATTGAGAACTAGTTAACTAACAATTGTGTAAACTTTTAAGCCAACTTTAATGGAACTGCAATCCACGCTTTCAAGAGTGATTGTATGGACATTTTGATCACCTTGATCTTTTGAAGCCTGTACAACGCCTTGTGAAAATCTTAGTTTAAGCAAAAATAAGGTAAGATAGGAGGTGTTCTGTCACCACAACATTCTGATATGGTATCAAATCGTGAATTGTGTGCTTTGGTGCTAGGATCTCACCTGAAGTGTAGCTTGAGGAGCAGATGCTGCGAATGCAATTGACGATTTAAAGAAGAACTAAGTGTTGGAAGTGAAATCTACCCTCCTAAAGAAGGCCCATTTGTGTGATGCTGAGAATGTGTACAACACTCAATCCAATTTTCAAGTGATATATTGTAAGGAATTCCCATTAATTCTGAGTTGAATGAAGCGTCCAAACTATATTTGAAACTTTAAATTGCCAAACAGCTCTAACTTGAAAATGAAGTTTGCATCAGCCCATGAGTTGGATCCACTGTCTCAATCAGAAGCACAAAAATAAAAAATAAAGCAAGCCAACAAAAGAAAGATGTCAATATTCAAAGAAAATATGAAAATGTTGCATACTTACACAGATGACACTGGTTTCAAGTTGAATGCCCATTTCAATAAAGAGATTAGACAACCCTGACATCGAGCAAACATGCATTGAAATAAAGCTTGCAAGCTTACTTGTTGCAGAACTTCATCATAATTGTTTGGAAAATCGGTTACACTTGCAGTAGCAGAAACGCATTCATACTTTGTATGCCTCCATTTTGGACAGTACGGTCTTCTGACCTTTTGGCGCAGCAGAAAACCTTCATGCTTTGGGCATCTCACAGCCATTGAGGATACAATTTTGTTGTGATTCTCCCAGATCACAGAGTTGATGTGATAATGGTATGAGTTCAACTTCATTTTTGAATAAAAACATACATCTCACTCTTCAGTTATTTGCATTGCCAATGTAAAGCCTAAACTTTCAAGAACTTTTGAGAACAAAAACAACACTTTAAATGATTCCCTTCAAAAAAATCCTTCTAGAATATTTTGCTCAAAACAAAGACAAGAAGTATGCAAACCAACTAATGTGGCATACATGTAGACACTTGCTTGAAGCTAAACCTCACAGAACATCTAGCAGCAGTACAGTTAGAACAGTCAGTGCCTTTCAAAAAGAGAGGAATGGAAGCCTCTACAAATTTTCCTCTTGGGGATCAGCTTACAGGTAACAGAACCTTCATTTGATGTTTCAAGGTTTTACCTTGTAATCCTCCTGAATGATCATGATGAGCAAGCACTCTTGCAACAATGAATTATATTGCCAACCAGCTACCAATTCCATTCAAGGTATTAAGTACCTTTGTCAATTCCTCTATCACTAAGTCTTGCTGACTGCCTAGCCTCCTTAGGATTCACTCTGATGACAATTATGATACTAACAAAATCCTCAATTAAGAAGCAACCTCTGGCAAAGAGGGGGGAACTCCAAACATCATCAAACTGTAGAGAACGCACTCTTGTGCTGACTGAGATACCTCGCATGTCCATTTTTCATCATCCTTTCTAGAACCTATCCCCACCTCAACACGAGTTTCATTGGCAAGGACCTGCCTATGGCCGTGTGCAATGGTGGCTCCATACTTAGGCTAGCACACTTAGGGTACTCTACGCTAGTCTTGCATTACTTAGTACTCTTAGTTCCTTAGGATAATGAGTTGGGCTACTCTTAGGCTATTTAAGCTTCAGGATTTCCTTCATTCGTCTACCCTTGCATTCACACATCACTACTTCACATCTCTTTTCTTTATTTTACCTTTGCTTTTACTGAATTTTCTTTTGAATCATCTCACTATGAAGATCTACTTTTGCAAAGTCTAATCTCTTTTGCAAGGTTTTGTATTTCAGTCTAGGACTTGTGAGTGTGCACCGGAGGAGAATCACAAAAACGGAGAGAAAAGGAGAGGAGAAGAGACAGTGGGAAGAGAAGAATGATATGCACTGAACAATGAAGGAAAGCTGAATACAATGAGGACTGATCAGTCCTTACATGCAGCCCTTCAAGGCATCAATGAGGGCATTGGATCAGGATGAATAATGATGACAGCACTTGTAAGGGTTGTCAAGATTGTGGGAGAGAAGGAAGGAGTCTCACTTGTAGCTTTCTTGCTTACACAATGGAGGAATACGCACAAAGGTGAAAGCTGAAAACAGTTTTCTTATTCTTAGTTGTGTAAGCCAAAAGAACTCAAGTACATAGAAATAGAAGAACCCTATATATGGGTCTCAAACCAAACTCAACTAACTAAGGTGGCATACTAACTGAGCCACGAACTAGAGTAGATAAGGATAGCTGTCATCTAGCTATTATTCATGGGCGGTGTATCAACCGCATCTGCAACAACTGACAAGTCGGTGACATAAATGCACAACGGTCACCCTGGCATATCACGAGTGGAGCTCGATATCTCAACACTCCCCCTCGAGCTCAATCCCAATTCCTACATACCAAGCAGGTCTCTGAACCTGCGCAGCTTCTCTGCGCCCAATGCCTTCGTAAATATGGCAGCTACCTGATCCTCTGTGCTGACATAAACTAGATCAATAAGACCTAGTAAAACCCTCTCCCGCACATAGTGATAATGCACCTCAATGTGCTTTGTTCTAGCATGATAGACTGGGTTATTTGCCAAGTGTATACTACTCATGTTATCACAATAAATGACAACTGGCCCATCTGTAAGCTAATGCATATCATAAAGTAGCTTATGCAACCAAGCTACCTCACTTGCAGCCATTGCTGCGCCCCTGTACTCAGCCTCTGTGCTCGACAAGGCAACTGTAGGCTGTTTCTTGCTGCTCCAAGTGACTGTAGCACTCCCAAAAGAGAACGCATATCCACTGGTAGATCGTCTATCAAAAATACTATCAGCCCAATCAGCATCAGTGTATCCATGCAACTGTATCTGAACCCCAGTCTCACAAAGTAGTCCATACTGCAATATGGACTTCACATACCTGAGTATGTGTCTAGCCACATCCAAATGCGGTTTCCTTGGAGCCTGCGTAAACTGAACTTACCAATCCAACAGCATAGCTCAAATCTGGCCTGATAATAGTCATATAAATCAAACTTTCTACTATGCGTCTATACATAGTAGGGTCTTCCAGAAGCTCACATGCATCTGCGCTCAGCTTCACATTCTGCTCCAAAGGAACTGAAATAGGCTTACAGCCTGTCATCCCATATTTGGACAGCATGTCCAATCCATACTGCCTCTGCAAGAGCCGTATCCCACTTGGTGATCTAATCACCTCAATGCCCAAGAAATAACACAACTCTCCCAAATCCTTCATCTCAAACTTCTGCTTCAATAGCATTTTCACATGAAAAATATCTTCATCACTGTCACCTGTCATAATCAAATCATCAACATAAATGACAAGTAGCATAATACCTTTCTTTGTTTTTCTCACATAAAGTGAGAAATCTGCCTTGGAAATCTGAAAGCCAATAGTGACAAGATACTGTCCTATCTTATCAGACCATGCTCTAGGTGCTTGCTTCAAGCCATACAAGGCTTTCTTCAACCTGCAAACAAACTCAGGATGAACAGCATGCACATAACCTCGTGGCTGCTCCATATATACCTCTTCTTGCAAATCACCATGCAAGAAGGCATTATTTACATCCATCTGATATAAAGACCATTCCTTTGATGCAACCATAGCAATGACTGCTCTTACGGTTGCCATCCTTGCAACCGGACTGAATGTTTCTTCTTAATCAATGCCATATGTTTGTGCATACCCCTTGACTACTAATCTTGCCTTGTATCTGTTCACAGAACCATTTGCATTGTGCTTCACCTTGTAAACCCACTTACAACCAATTGCATTCTTACATTTAGGCAAATGTACCAATTCCCATGTAGCATTTTCTTCCAAGGCATTCATTTCTTCATCCATGGCTTTCTCCCATTTTTCTTTTCCCATGGCTTGCTCAAAAGAAGTGGGTTCTGGTTCCTGTATCACTTTGACCATATAGGCATAGTGAATGGCTGTAAATCCATTATATTTCAGCCTGTCCACAGGATACCTAGCTCTGGTAGACCTGCGTAAAGTAGGCTCACTCCCAGGTGCTCTCAAAACATCCTTGGTCTTCCTTACTCCAGGTGTAACAATAAAAAGAATACCCAACTCATCATCAATGCTCTGTTCTGAGCCACTGGATTCACCATCCACATAAGAGTGACCTGCATTCACATCAAACATGGACTGATCTACCTTCTCTTTTCCTTTTCGTGAAACCTGCATATCACTATCTGCATTGTTTTGAGGAGATTCTCCTGATCTCAATCTGCCTGTCCATGGCGAAGAATGTGAACCACTGCTAGAGGACACTCCAGGTCCACTAATATTTTGTGACTGCTACTGTGAATTCTGTGCAGCATTACCATTTTGTGCATCTACATCATCAATCACATTTACTGGTTTATACCAGCTACTCATCTCATCAAAAACATCTATGCTCTCTGTAAACTTATGAGTAGAAGGGTTATAGCATCTATACCCTTTCTGCTGCAGAGAGTAACCAATAAAGATGCACTTCTCAGCTTTTGGATCCAACTTGGATCTCAACTCATCTGGCACATAAGCATAGGCAATGCAACCAAAAATCTTCAAATGAGAAATATCCGGTTTCCTACCAGTATACCTCTCCTCTGGAGTCATCCCATGTATTGCTCTAGTGAGAGTCCTGTTCATTATGTAGACTACTGTAGCAACTGCTTCAACCCAGTAAAAATCTGGTAAGTCTTTTTCCTTGAGCATGGCACGAGATACCTCTCCAATATGCCTGTTTTTCCTTTCTGCAATTCCATTTTGTTGTGGGGTATGACTGTATGAATATTGCTGCTTCATGCCATGCTCCTGCGGGAACCTTGCAAACTCATTTGAGAGGTACTCTCCCCCTCCATCCGACCTTAGACATTTTATTTGCAGGCCTGTTTCTTTTTCAACCACAGCTTTAAGAGTTTTGAAATGCCCAAAAACTTCACTTTTCTTTTTCATAAAATATACCCAAAATTTTCTGCTATAGTCATCAATAAAAGTGACAAAATAATGACAGCCTCTAAGAGATGCAGCTTTAGTAGTCCACACATCAGAGTGGATTAATTCCAATGGCTTCTTACTCTCTTGAACATGTCTAGGAAATGGTTTCTTTGCCTGCTTTCCAAATTAACAGGCTTCACATACCTTATGCATTTCTGCAACCTTGAATTTAGGCAATCCTTCAACAATATTTTGGGCTTGCATTGATTTAAGTCGTTGTACATTAACATGACCAATGCGTTTATGCCAGATATCAATATCTGCAACTACACTCGTCCCATATGCAAACATTGCTGCACTTAATTCAGACATGTCTGCATCCAACGTAAACATTCTACCCTTCTTCTTTCCTTTTGCTATAAAGCAACCTTTATTTTTTATATCCTCAACAAAGCATCCATGAGAATTAAATCTGACCTACAAGCCCTGCTCAACCATTTGACCAACAGAAACCAGGTTCTTGGTGATATTCGGGACATGAAATACATCCGACATGTATTTCTTTTTCCCATCATGCATAGATAAAGGAATTTTTCCAATCTGCACAATAGGATGTGCAGTATCATCACCAGTCTCCACAAATCCTGGTTTTTTCATTTTTCTTGCATCCTGCATCCATTCTGCATGACCTGTCATATGGTTTGATGCACCTGAGTCAACATACCACACATCGTTGCTTTCTTCTGCACTTGTCACAGAATTGGTCATGTGGTGCACCATAAACAAATGCTCATTTATGTCATCACCCTGTCTACTAGAAGATGCATAATTCCCTTGTTGCAATTTTCCATTCATGATGTCATTCTGCTTTTTATAGCAATCTTTAGCCATATAACCCATTTTACCACAGTAGTAGCATTCAACATTGCTGTTTGCATTTTAGCCTCTTTGCCATCCACCACGACCTCTTTGGCTCCCCCTGCTTCTAGAGTTACCACGTCCTCCTCCATAGGACTGGTTTTCTTGAGTTTGCTGCATATTCTGATTTCTACCACGGCCTCCAGATCGGCCTCCTCTACCTTTGCCTCTACCTCTTCCAGCATTTGAGTAGAAGATAGCTTCTTTTGAAGTTCCTCCTGAAGAAGATGCACCACAATTTTCCTGCTCCTCAGAAATTAGAAAAGCAATCAACTCCTCAAAATCAAGAAATCTTTCACGGACGGAAATGGATGTTCGGAACTGTACATAATCCTTTCCTAGACCATTCAAGGTCACAGAAACTAAATCATCATCTTCCACTTACGACCCAATGGAAGCAAGTGCATCTGCAATCTTCTTCACCTTCATGTGGTAGTCATTGATGCTCATACTTTCTCTTTGCGCATTGTTCAACTCTTGCTTGAGCTGCATTTTCCTGGCTTGCGTATTTGTGCTATACATTTTTGACAAAGTATCCCATGCCTCCTTTGGCGTACTTGCATCTTAAATATGCACAATCATAGAGTCTGAAATGCTGATAGATAGCCAATACATAACTTTCTTGGCTCTCTCATGCCATGCTTTAAATGCTTGCATTTGCTGTTGATTGGGAACATCAGGAAGAACTGGTTCTTCTTCATTTCCTGCAATGAATTCCCAATATCCTTTTCCCATAAGGAAATTCGTAATTCTAAACTTCCATGCTTGGAAGTTGTTCTTGTCAAGCTTTTCAGTGACAATCTGTGAAAGAGAATCAGATGCCATTACAGAACACTACAAAAAATTCTGTCACTGCAAAAAGCACAGCTTCAGCCTCACAAGGGCAAATCTGCAAAACTGACGAAAGTGATATTTGACCACATAATCACTTCCTAGTGACGATTTTGCATCAACAAGCAACAAGGATGATTTTGTAACTCCCAATGTCTCTACGCACAGGCATACGATGCAATTTCTACAGTAACTTTTCACCGACCTGTAGAACAATGGTCGCATAGCATAAAACAGGGCCTTTTCCTGAGTACGTGCAGAAAACTTCCGCCTCCAAAACAAGCCCCGAAATGGCCTCAAATCAGAAAAACAGAGCAACCGAGGGCTAAAGCCTATTCCCGCAGCATATACTGCCCTCTTGCTACACCGCGAAGGGCGTCTCAATCTGAGACAATGCACTCTTGCGCTTTCCGGCTGTGCTACCTGCAGAGACTTGCTCCCAAAACAGAAAAATGAAAGCAACACTGGTCCTCTTACCAAAACACCGCGAACTTGGTTTGTTTTCTTAAGCTCCTTACCACAAACAAGGCCTGATACTATGTCAAGATTGTGGGAGAGAAGGAAGGAGTCTCACTTGTAGCTTTCTTGCTTGCACAATGGGGGAATACGCACAAAGGTGGAGGCTGAAAACAGTTTTCCTCTTCTTAGTTGTGTAAGCCAAAAGAACTCAAGTACATAGAAATAGAAGAACCCTATATATGGGTCTCAAACCAAACTCAACTAACTAAGGTGGCATACTAACTGAGCCACGAAATAGAGTAGATAAGGATAGCTGTCATCTAGCTATTATTCAAGGGCGGTGTAGCAACCGCATCTGCAACAACTGACAAGTCGGTGACATAAATGCACAACGGTCACCCTGACATATCACGAGTGGAGCTCGATATCTCAACAAGGGTGACAAAGATGGTGATGGTAATAGTGATGGAGACGGAGGCAAAGAGTGTGCAGCTTGCTGTCCGTGATGGGGGCGGAGAAGATTGCAGCCACTGGACAAAGCACCAGGAAGAAACATAAAGCAGTGATCTGTCCACTGCTGTGAACTGCTATAAATAGCAAAAACTGACACAACTGACAAAACTGGCCAACTACTGCAGCTGGCTGTATTAAATGCAGTCCAACTGCATTCAATACAGCCGGAAAATACTGACATGGCAATCGCAGAGAGTCCGAGGAAAATCACAAGCAGCCAGGGGCTGAATATCATCCGGAAGTGGAGCACATGCTGACAAACAGAAAAACTGAGAAGAAAACATAGTCAGAGCTCTCCGAGGAAAATTACAAGCAGTCAGGGGCTGAATATCATCTGGCAATGCAGCATATGCTGACAAACACAAAAACTGAGAAGAAAACATAGTCAGAGCTCCAAATGTCCCTATTAGACTCTGAGTAGAGCTCACAACTAGGAGGTGACAACTTGACAAAATAAAGATAGGCTAACACCCCCTCTCAAATCTTGGGAGAGCCTGAAGACTCAACAATCTCATGTGAATCATAGAAGCCTTGGGCAAAGCTTTCATGTGTGAGAGTGCACAACAAAAAAAGGAACTCAAACACGGAAGAACAGAGAAAGACAATCTGCAAGAGAAGAAGAAAAGAAACCTGCATTGAACAAGGAACAAATGCTGAATACAGAAGGACTGATCAGTCCCTACATGCAGCCCACAGCGTCAATGAGGGCACTAGATCAGGCTGATGATGACGGCAGCACTCAAGACGGAGGAAGATGACAAAGTCGGAGGATGCACCTGCCAAGGAAGGAGGGAAGATGATGATATATATGACTACCAAGTGGGAAATGGCTATAAATAGCCAAATATCCCAAAAACTGGCCGACCTGAAATCTAGGGCCAAAAATATGGCCAACCAGCATTTAATGCTGGTAAAAATGCCAAAAATGCTCAAAAAAATCCCAGAAAGAGTAGACAATGTCCGGCAAGTGAGGCAAGTTGAAGAATGCAAAAACTGCCTAGGAGATGCACATAAAATCATGACTAGAGGAGAAAATGAATTGAAATGCAATAAACTGAGTGCTCTAGAATGAGCTATCTCCTCCGTCAAAACAAGTGATAGATAGGTCAAGGCTCCTAAAGTGCTCATCTGACTCAAACTAAGGCTCACAGGTAAGAGATGACAAGGCATGACAAACATGTTTGCTAACACCCCCTCTCAGATCCTAGATGTGGCGGAAGGCCAAGGGAGAAATGGATCCTGGGGTGGCAAAAGGAATGCCAATGTCAAGGAAGTTTGTCCATGAAGATTGCTGATGAAGAAGCTCCTCATGATCCTGGGAAGTCCCCCTCTAAAACACTAGGGGCCAGGAACCATAGCCACATCACCAAGATCGTCTCCTTCTGAAAGGGATGGGGGGTACGAGGGAACCACTAAAGGAGAGGGTAGGGGATGGAAGGGACCTTGTGGAAAAGATGATGCACAAGTGGGAACACGTGTAACAATAGACAATTGCCTCGGAGGACCCTGCATATAAGAGAAGGGGAATGGAGCCTATAAAGCCCGCTCTCCTACGAACTTATCACAATAACAGCCCGTGTAGTAGAATCCTCAATACAAATGGCCTACTTGGTGAGGACAACCTGGGTACCAAGCCTTATAAGGCCATAAACGGAGAGGAGTGGAAAGCCCAATCTGAAACATAAAGGGCCTGTGAAAGGGAGCTCGACGTGCGCTATATCGAGAGTGCCATGAAAGGCATATGAAGGTCAATAGAAGGGTGTCAAAAGATGACATACCAGCAAGACAGTAGGGTTGGCGGGAAGGAACACGGAGTGAACTCGGCAAACATGGAGAAGAGAAGAGAAGAGATAAGAAACTCTAATGAATTGAATAATGAAGTTCCGAATCATGGAGTGAACGTGATACAAGGGAACAAGGGTGCCATAGCACAAGGAAGATGATGAAGACAGCCACGAACCACGAACCGCAATGTCCTCCTGAAGAGGTGAGAGGGTAGTGGAGAGGCTGAAGAGAAGAGGTGACGGATTGAATGAATCAACCGTAAGGAATGAATGAGAGATTGGCCTATAAATAGGCACAGTCAGTCTAGGATGGTGCCCCTTTTTGGGGCTACAAACCCTAAACACAAAACATAAAAATGCAAAAACGCAAACTGCAGGTGAAGGGTGAAGGGTTTCTCAACACCCCCTCTCAGGCCCAAAAAGGGGAACAAGAGAATAGTGAGGTGGAGATGCAATGCTACATGCTGAAGAATGCTCATGCAGCAGGTGTCACCTGGACAGTGTCCCTCGTGGAAAAATTGTTCACTTGCCCAAGCGTCCTAGTACAAAGATGATGAAAACATGCAATGCATAGGAGGAATGTCGGACTTTGTGTGGTGTCGAGAACCATAAGGATATGCCCATACTCAATCTCGGGAGGTGGCTCCATGCTGACCAAGTAACCAAGGCAAGAAAATGTAGAGGAGGAAGAAGATGTAGAGGACCCCTAAGATCCAAGATTTTTACCAAAAAGGGAACCTGGAGTAAAGACCAGTGAGAAAAGACCAGTAGATAGAGTGAACTGGAGAACCCGAAACTCAACCTCGGGAGAGAAGCCACTAGCTCCATGCATCCATGCTGGAAGGAATACAAAGGTCTCGTCACCAAGTCACGGTTGAACCTCCGAGGTCCCGATCTAGGTGGTACCTGAAGATCCTGGGTATCAGTAGAAGAGATGACTGGTCGAAGACAACCATCCCAAGAAAGTAGAGGATGGGTGAAGAATTTCATGTGGAGTAGGTTCCCCCTCTGAGGTGGGAGGTGGAGGGGCACCCGTTGAAGTCGAAGAAGAAGTAGATGCCCCCTCTGAGGGCAAAGAAATAACATCCCCCTTTGAAGTAGATGGGGAATCCAAAAACTCATGGATCACAGACTCTGAAATGCTTAATGAAGAAGGAAGTGTCGTCGGTCGTGCCGAAGAAGGTATCTAGGGTGCCGAAGAGCTCCCAGAGGTAGCAGCTCGAACTTGAGTAGTCAAGGGTGGGGATCAGAATGAGTAAGAGGTGGGCAATAGTCGCTATCTCTCAATGGAGCGGACTTGGTAGCCGAAGAAGAGAAAGGAGTCGAGTAGCCACTATCTCTCGAAGGAGCGGACTAATGAGGAGACGATATTAGACAATCACTGTCTCTCGGTGGAGCAGATTGCAGAGCCGTAGGTCGTTGAAGCCACTGTACCTGAAAATAAGTGGGAAAAGGCTGCCACTAGCATTGCGACAATCTCCAGAGGTCGTAGCGCCGATCGATCCTCCATGTGCTCGAAAGGACTTAGTGCGCATTGGATGCGTCTTATTGCCTTGAGCATAGTACTTTGACAGCCGATGCAGAACGATCTCGGTGGCCCAAAAAGAAAAGGTGACACAAGGAGTGCTTGGTGGAAGACGCATATACTCCAGAGGGGTAGGGAGCAAAGGTCGAAGTCAATAGGCATTGGTGGTGTGTCCGATGATACCACAGTAGGAGCACCCAATAGTCTGGTCATCTATTGGTAAAGAAGCCATGGATACCAGTATGCCTTGCTGAAGAAGCAAGAGGTCAGCCACGATGAACCACGAACCGCAATGTCCGCCTCAAGGGGTGTGAGGGCAGTGTGAAGCACGAACCGCAATGTCCGCCTCAAGGGGTGGGAGGGTAGTGGAAGGGCTAGAAGTAAGCTGCCAGTGGAAGGAGGATACAACCAACAGTAAGAGGTTACAACCAATAGAAAAACGTAGGTGAGGAGAGAGAAAGACTAAAAACGCAGGCAGAAGATGAGAGAAAGAATAAAAACGTAGGCAGGACAGCCTGCAAGAGAGAGAAAGAGTAAAAACGCAGACAGGACAGTCTACAGGAGAGAGAAAGACTAAAAACGTAGGCAGGACAGCTTGCAGGAGAGAGAAAGACAAAAAACGCAGGGAACAGGACTGTGATGATATGGCAAGCTGTATGGTAGCAGGTCTGCACAGGAATAGCAGTCGCCTGATTGGAATCAGCTCCAAACTCCGTGAAGAGAACTGGAAATTAGACGCCAACTGATGGAGACAGCAATGGGCAGCTTCGGCTGAGATATCCTTCGTGAACGGGATGTGGGCAGCAAGTTGAAACACCTGAAATCTGCAAATACGAGATGATGCAGCAGAAGAAGAAGAGAAGTGAATGCTGAACCCACCACCAGTGGAGGATCTTTGCCGCTGTTTGAGCAGATCCAGCTCTGATACCATGTCAAAAGATAACGTACCAGCAAGACAATAGGGTTGGCGGGAGGAACACAGAGTGAACTCGGCAAACATGGAGAAGAGAAGAGAAGAGAGAAGAAACTCTGATGAATGGAATGATGAAGTTCCGAATCATGGAGTGAATGTGATACAAGAGAACAAGGGTGCCGTAGCACAAGGAAGATGATGAAGACAGCCACGAACCACGAACCGCAATGTCCTCCTGAAGGGGTGTAAGGGTAGTGGAGAGGCTGGAGAGAAGTGGTAATGGACTGAATGCATCAGCCGTAAGGAATGAATGAGAGAGTGGCCTATAAATAGGCACAGTCAATCTAGGATAGCGCCCCTTTTTGGAGCTGCAAACCCTAAACGCAAAACGCAAAAACGCAAACTGCAGGTGAAGGGTGAAGGGTTTCTCAACAAAGGGGCCTTCTGCGAAACATGAAGAGAACAGAGAGGAGAGGGATCCTGTATAAACAGGCTAGGAGGCCTCCATTTGTCGTGTGAACTAGCACGAAAATCTCTCCGTCTCTCAAAGGAAGGAATAGAGATATCCTCTTAGTCACTAGAAAGAACTGGTGATAAGACATCTTCGATATCTTGCGAGAAACCCACAAGCAATCTGCATTTTGATGGTAGACAATCCCAAAACAAGAGGAAACGGCTACAGGATCACAAGGAAGTCGATGTAGAGGGTCTGCCTTGAGGAGAGAGATTGTCGACTAACAAAGACAATGTGCGTTTGCTGAGAATAGTTGTTGCTTGACCAAGGAACACTCCGTTTGCAACACAAGACTATCGCCTAACTGAGAAAGCCTGTTGCCTCTAGTAGGAGAGAAAGTGGGCAGCAAAACGGGTACGTGGCACAAGAAAAGCAGATGTCTCCAAGTAGAAAGATGTATTTTCAGCAAAACTGACGTGGCAAGGCCGCCTATTAGTTTGGGGTGGTCTCCTTCGCGACAAGTCAACTCTGGGTCTCTCTTAGATACAATGCTCTAATACCATGTGAGAGTGCGCAGCAGAAGAAGGAACTCAAACACAAAGGAAGAGAGAGAGAGACAATCTGCGAAAGAAGAAGAAAATAAACCTACAGTAAACAAGGAACAAATGCTGAATACATAAGGAGGACTGATCGATCCTTGCATGCAACCCATGCGTCAGCCCACAGCGTCAGTGAGGGCACCAGAGCAGGCTGATGATGACAACAACACTAAAGATGGAGGGAGATGACAGAGTCAAAGAGTGCATCTGCCAAGGAAGGAGGGAAGAAGATGATATATATGACTGCCAAGTGGAAAATGACTATAAATAGCCAAATATGCCAAAAACTGGCCAACCCAAAATCTAGGGCCAAAAATATGGCTAGCCAAGATTTAATGCTGGTAAAAATGCCAGAAATGTTCAAAAAAATCCCGAAAAGAGTGGACATTTTCCGACAAGTGAGGCATGCTAAATAATGCAGAAACTACTCGGGAAATACACATAAAATCCCAACTGGAGGAGAAAATGCACTAAAATGCAATAAACTGAGTACTCTAAAATGAGCTACCTCCTCTGTCAAAACAAGTGATAGACTGGTCAAAGCTCCTAAAGTCCTCGTCTCTGACTCAGACTGAGGCTCACAGGCAGGATATGACAAGGCATGACAAACATGACTGCTAACATCATGAAGAGATCTGCCGCATTGTCTGCCATAAGATAGTATACCACTGCTAACTTGGAATCCATAATCCACTCTCGTACATAATGATATTGAACCTCTATGTGCATCGTGCAAGCATGACACACATGGTTCTTTGCTAGAGCTAAGGCACTCTACTTATTCATACATAACTGATTGAAACCTATCTGCAAAAAGCCAATCTCTATCAACATCTGATGAAGCCAAAATGCCTGCATAGCTGTGAAACAAAGGACACGGTACTCAACCTTTGTAAAAGAAAGTGCCACAGTAGGCTGCTTCTTACTACTCCATGAGATAGCTCTCAATGCAAGGCAAAAAGCATAGCTTGTAGTGAGTCCGCATCACTTGTTCAATCTAAGTCACTTTATCCAAAAAGAGTGGCCTCCTTTCCATACATGATCCCGTAGGATCAAGTCCCCCATAAATAGCGTAAAATGCACAAAAAGACTCTCTAGTGAGCCTGAGTAGGCATCTTCATAAAAGAAGACAACAATGCCACCACAAAGAAAATCTCCGGCCGAGTGTGAATAAGCCAAATCAACAAATCAACAAGGCACCTATAATGTGTAGCATCTAAAGGGAATGTCCATTCATCAAAAGCTTGGATTCAAGGTCCATGGGGCAAAAAATAGGCCAACACTCAGCCATACCAAACTCCAAAAATAAGGTAACCTAGAAGAAAGGGGAGGAGCTAATGGTGGCGAAGTCAGTCGATGATGAAGAACCACTAAGAGAAGAAGAATCGTCAACAAGATTGCCGTCGGAGACCAAAGGCTCATTAAAAATCACCTCCCAGTTCACCTCAATCTTTCTTTTCATAGAGTTGATATCCCTTGGAGGTCGTATTGTAGACCACGAAGATAAGCTTCTTGGACTTGGAGTCGAGTTTACTCCCTCTCTTCTTCTTGTCCACATGGACAAAAGCATCACAACTAAAGATGTGAAAATGGAAAACGAAAGGCTTCTTTCCAAAGAAAGCCTCATAGGGAGTCATATCCTATAATGTGGAGGTAGGAAACCAATTGCATATGTGAACCGCAATAGCCATTGCCTCAGCCCAAAGAGAGTGAGGAAGACTCCTGTGCTCTAGCATCAATAATCCGGCCATCCCCAACATAGTCTAATTGGCACACTCCACCACACCATTCTTAGGTAGTGTGCTCGAATGGAAGTACACCATCTGAATGATCTTATTCCTGCAAAACTAAGAAAAGAGGTTGGAACAAAACTCACTGCCGTGGTCAGCCCAAATGCCTCAACCCTTGATAGACATTTGCATTTCTGCAAACACCTTCCAATCACAAGAGTTGGAGTACATCTCGCTTTTGTACTCGAGAAATTAAGACCGTACATAACGACTGAAGTCATCAATGATCAACATCAAATACTTAGCCTTTCCAATGAAGGTCGTGTCTATAGGACCGCATATGTCAGTGTGGACAAACTCTAACCATGTAAAAGCTTTATTAGAGGCAATCCATGGGCACAACTACCTATGTTTCTTGCCCCTCAAGTAGTTAGGGCAAAGAGTGTGAATGGGAGGGAAATCGGGAAGTCACTCCACCATCTTCTTCCAAGAAGCCCTCCTAATGGCATCAAAGTTGAGGTGCCCATATTGAGCATGACAAAGTAGTCAGTCTTAGCTCATGGAAAGTCTGTGCAACAAGGGTTGTAAGCATATACAACCCACCCTCCTGTGTACCTGTCCAAAGAACCACTCCTATAGAAGCATCCTTCACAACAATCACTCCATCCTAGGTGAAGACAACTTCGATACCTACTAGTGATGTAAGACCACGAACACATAGCAAGTTGAAACCCAAATCTGGCACATAAAGAACTTTGGCAGAAAAATATTGCCAATCTGGCAATAGGAAAATGATCCCCATGCCACAAACAAGTACCAAAGAATTGTCACCAATAGTGATGGATCCCCCCTCTAGAACATATGTCCTGAAGCCAATCTTGATGATAGCTCATGTGGAAGGTGTTGAGCTAAAAATACATTAGCTTCACTTAAACAGCCCTAAAACATGCTTAATTAAGGAAGAAACCTTGTTTATCTAAAAAGAAATGTGTTTCTAGAGAGTGTATGCATCCCATGAGCACAAATCCACTTGGGAGGATCCAAACTTTCTATAAATAGGTATGCTGCCCTGCATTCAGCCTTAATCTCGTTTCTGCAGACTCCAAGTACTTCAGCTTGCTGCCCACACCCAGGACAAAGAAGACATCACGGTCCAAGCTGGCCATTGCTGTCTACAGTAGTCTGGAGCCTGTTTCCAGCCTACCACACACTGTTCGGAGCTGATTTCAGCGTGCTAACTACTGCTACTCGTTGTTCCTGTGTTTATAGTCTTTCTTTCTCCTACAACTTGCGTTTGCTGTTTTCTCTCTTCTACAATCAACGTTTTTAGTCTTTCTCTCTCCTCACTTGTGTTTTTAGTATTTCTCTCTCCTACACTGCCGTCTGCATCAGATTCAGCCTTCATTGGCTGTGTTTCCTGGTGGTCGACATGCAAAGGCTACCTTGTTGCGATTTGGGATCTGTTCGGAGTACAACACACTCTAACTCATTACCCCTGCCCTGATCCTTGAGATACAGGAGTTCGAGGTACAATGTTCATTCACTACATAGTGTGTTTGTTGCATGAGTATTGTATATTCAATAGTCATATCATTTCATTCATTCTCTGTGTTCATTGTCTCTGAGTTACCCTAACCCTCACAGTGTTATTCTATCAATCTATGCTTTGTCGTACGTTATTATTTGTGTTTCTGTATTAGGATATTTCTTCACATAGTATCAGAGCCGAGTTCTTTGAGAGAAACCTAGACCTTGATCGGAAAGCTCTACACAAGACGCAAGAATAACAAAAGGGCAAATGACTTCGAACACTACTTCCGCACCACTTCTCACATCCGAGCTAAATCCATCGAGGAACGAGTCGAAGTGGGACTCACAGCTTGCTTCACAAGCTCCCGATATGACTAGATAGACATTGGACTACCATGGAGTTCCACTACCTTATGAGATCATTGCAACTGAGTACAATCTCATTTTGATGCATAGAGCCCAATAGCAAATAGAAGGTAAGTCTCAATTTCACCCTTTAGATTCAGTGCACCGATCTACTGACCATGCAGAAGGGCGAAATCTCCACTTAGGACTAGCCATCTGCAAGTGGAAACTAGCATAGAGTACACTCCATTGCCTTTATACTTATTTTCTCCAATGTCAGGTACGTCTACCATTTCATATTCTATTAATGATCATTCCCCTTTTCCTATTGGTATGGATGATTTTCATGATGAAGAACGTATGCAAAACAATTTCTGGTTTATAAGTAATGAGGAAGACAGATATTTCTTTATTAACTCAAGACTAGGTAAGCAGTTAAAATAAGAAACTCAGTACTTCTTCCTCTTCTATTCCTTCAAACAATTTTGTTTTCAAAGGTCAAAATGAAATAGGTGCATCTTCATCATCATTATTTCAATTTAATGCATTTAATGGACAAAAGCAAGCCACATTATTTCCCACATCTACATCTATCACAAATCAATTTAATCTCCCTTCCATCCCACCCTCTTATTCCACTACCACATCCTTTCAGCCCTCCATGAAGTGCACCGCATGTTGCCTCTCATGTAGGATCACATGTGTTTTCATTCACCACACCGGGGGGTTCTTCAAACTTAGGCACAGCTATTAGGACCTCATCTCTTCCTCAACCGGGTAGTGTTCCACCTTTTCACCCCACATTTTCGGGATCATTGCAGCCTAGGTATTCCGCCCATCTCTCCCGAGCGTAGATCAGTCGGTGCCGCAATTTGCCTCGATGACATTACCTAGTGGATCCTCTGGTCATTATGCTGTGTCTCAGTCGACACTTAGATAGAGCTTACGTGTCCCAATGTCTCCATCTCCATCCACACCTTATGGAAACATTCATATTCGAGTGCCTCCGCATCAATCGACACTCATTGGACACTCACAACCTATGTTTGCCTACCCACCTCTTTTCCCTCCTTATCAGACCATCCACCACCACCATCTTATCCTCCACATCTATCTTACCCCACATTCCCGACACCTCATGGCTCTTCCTCAAGCATGCATTCAACGACAAGACTCATTTCAACAGGTCAAACTTCACAACTTGGTCGAACTTGATGAGACATGTCCTTGGCTCACAGAACCTATGGGATCTTGTACAGGGGTTGGAACCCCAAAATCCATACAAGATCATCCACTCATGGAAGGCTAGGAATGCCTCCGCTATTGTCGAGCTAATACGCTACTTATTGCATGAGTTTCATTCTCAGCTTTAGCATTCTCAGTTTTAGCATTAGTGAACATAATGCAGATGTGCCAATGAGGGATGGGCACACTTGATTGACCGCTATGCGGCTCGAGATAGGACCCGTCGAATAAATCTTGACCATGAGCTTCAGAACTTCAAAATTTTTGACCGGGATGACTTGAAAGTCAAGTTGACTAAGTATCGGTGTCTCCTTGTCCAATTCTCCACTACAGGGACTCCTAAGTCCTCTAATGATCAGGTCACATTGTTTCTTAACAAGCTACCGCATAAATACTTCAATTTTGTGCAGCAAGTGGTTTCTCTGCCCAATTTATCCACATTCTATGAATTTAAATGTCAGCTATTGTGTTATGTATGGCTGTTCGATCAGTTCCATATGAATAATCCCTTAGAGGGGGCTCTTATTGCTCCTTCTCAGAGAGGGCAGCAAGGGAAGGATAAACCAAATCAAACTTCAAATCAAAATCAAAATCAAGCAAGGGAATCACAAGGAAACTTTCAAACTCAACTCAAACTCAGGTGGTAAAATGTACCTAAGAGGAATAGATATTGTCAACATTGTCAAAAGGCTAGCCATTTTGACAAGGAGTGTTGATCAAAGGCAAGAGACACAGCACCAAAACCCAAGTCACAGACCCCCACCCCTCAGTCCGGAAACCCCTCTCAAGGGAGGCAGATTGATGGCAAGGGGCAATGGAAAGGTCAGACCCACATTGCCACCAGTCAGCCATCTCAGTAGACAACGTTCTCAACTCAGAGGGCTTGTTTAATTGGTTTGCAGAGGCTCACGTCGTCTCCGTAAAGACATGCTATGCAAGTTTCGTCAACATCTATGAGTTGCCTCCCGATGAGGTTACCGCAGAGGCCCACTCGTCACACCTAAGCACACTGTCAAAATGACTAAGTGGCCAGAGAGACAATAGGGTTTGCGAAGAAAAACACAAAGTGTATATGGCAAACACAGAGAGAAAAGAAACACAAAAGATAATGAAAGATTAATCATGCTGATGAAGTAAATCTAACACAAGGATGATGTAGCACAAAGGAAGCCCTGGAGTGCAGGAAGACTACCGAAGAAGCCTCTGAGTCTGCCAACGCAGGATGAGGGGGTGTCGCCTAGAGTAGGGAGACTGCTGTTGAAGGATGAGGAGCCTCTGAATCTACAAACGCAAGGATGAAGAGTGGTACCTACGAGCAGGGAGACAGCGATGAAGTCTTCGTCTGCAAACGCGAGCCTGATGAGGTAACGCCAGCTCTACTGGAGTGATGTCAGAAGGGTGGGAAGCAACCAAGAACCAAACGCAAGGTGCAACTACCTCTGATGAAGGTGACGCATGTTGGGGAGAGACGCCAAATGGTGAGGAACCTCCCTGCCAGCCAAACGCAAGAAGGTAGAGCCGCGAGAAGGGTAGAGAATGACGCTAGATAGGGTGGATGCTGACGCCAAGAGAGGGTGGACTCGAAACGCAAGGTATAGGAGCACAAAAGATGTTGTCGCTAACAATGGAGGATGGACGCCAGCTGAAGAGGAGCACACTGCCACCATTAACGTAGCCAACTAGAGATGAGGCTCGTGCCAGGAGTGTGGAAACGGTGGTAGGAGAGGAGAGAGAGAGATGATGGAAGAGAGAGAGTGTTAGAAGACTGACGAAGAGAGAGTGGGAGTGACGGACTGAAGGATCAGTCGTAAGGAGTGAATGAGAGAGTGGCCTATAAATAAGCATAGTCAGTCTAGGGTGGCGCCCCTTTTTGGCGTTGCAAACCCTAAACGCAAAACGCAAAAACACAAATTGCAGGTGAAGGGTGAAGGGTTTCTCAACACACATTAGCACCTGTTTTGATCTGCGTAGAAAACAACTCCTTGGTTAAGATCCAAACTCAAGGTTGCGTCAATTTTACCACTGACAAGGGTTTCGATCTGGCTTCACCAGACAATGTATACTATGTCCCTCAGCTTGGGGTGAACTTGTTATCTGTTCAATAGCTTTCCTGGTTGGGGCGAGCAATTTTCTTTACAGCGACCACAATAGAGATCCTCTACTCTCAGACTGATTTAGTGATTGCTTGTGGTGAGGCACAGCCTAATGGCCTATACCACATGATCCATTTTCTTACCAAGCCGACAGCGAAGGGCTCTGTGTTCCATAGCTTCCAGGCATTAGCCACATCTCGGGAGTCTACAAACAATGAGAATCTTTGGCATTTCCACCTACGGTATCTTGGCTATGACCCTCTTTATGAGTTGTCTCACCATGAGATGGTTGTGGGTCTTCCTATTAGCCAATCATTTCCTGGACAGAGTGGAAATCAGTGCCACGTCAGCACTTGTAGTCGGAAAGGTTGCTGCAATCGGACAGTATTTACTACAGTCAGCTGCATTTAATGCAGCCGACCTGTTGCAATTATTTTCTATTTTTCGGCTATTTATAGCCGGTTTTGTGGCACACTTCAGTATTCATTATTCAGATTCTGATCTTGAGATCTGTTGGCTGAGACAGACAGGCTGACGAAGATCGAGGTCATCAAATCGGAGACATACGCAGATATTTCCTCTACCCCCTTGTGTATTTCTGCACTCTTATACAACATACTACACCGCAGATTTTCTGCGTTTACACTGTCTCCTTTTCTCTCTCTCTCTCCTCTCTGTGTTTACTCTCTCTCAGTCTTTGTCCTACGCTTCCGCATCGTTGCACTCTGACATGATATCAGAGCGGTGAAGATGGACTGACTGAGGACTGAACCTATCTGAAGAGGAGATTTCATCGCAACACAAGGCTGTTTTTCCAGGTTTTGAGGGCGAGCGGGAGGACTGCGCATCGAATCAAGGCTGAAGCGAGTGTGGGCATGGGGGAAAGGAGTCTAATCGATGAATTTGCTGCAGGTTATTGCTATTCGAAGGTGAGGAAGGCTGCGTTTGAGGCCTTCCATTGCAGATTTTACCTTTTCATTGCCTCCGGCAGGTGAAGAAGGTTTGGGCAGCAGAGGAATCAATCCTAGAAGGCTACGTTTTCACAGTCAGAGGGGGACTGCTTTTGCGTTTGTGCAGGTATGCAGGTTAACATGTCTACAAAGACTGATTTGGAGTTCCACGCGATCATGGACAGGAAGGTGCTTGTCCTACCCACTCTTCCAACGGATCAAAAGCTTGATGGTGACAATTACCGCATCTGGCGGGTGATGATATTGGCCATTTTAGAGTCTTATGATTTAGCGGTACTTGTGATGGAGGAGATTAACACGCCCTCGGTGAGGGATGAGTCCAAACTCTCTTCTGATGCTCGTGCGGGGTGGCCCAGTCTCATTGGGACAAATTGAATGCCAGGATTCGACCTTTTTTGTTTCTGTCTTGCACCAAAGCCGTGATAGCTCACATCGAGCACTTGACAGTGGCTCGTGAGATATGGCTAGAGTTCAACCGGATGTACAACCAGATGACCCTGATGAAGAGGGTTTCTTTGGAGGTGCATATGCGGAATTTGTCCGTGAATAAGTCGTCTTTGCTTCGGGGACACATCAACCAGCTTCGGCAGCTTCAGATGCAGGTTCAAAATGCGGGGAAGCCTATTTTCTCTGAAGACATGGCGATCATTTTACTATCCCAGTCGCCGCCACGATTCGGTACTTTTTATTCCGCTCTTATTGCTTCAGGGCAGGAGTCGACTCTTCGATGGGAAGAGTTGGTTCCTATGGTCTTGGACCAGGAGGAACAATTGAAGGGACATAATGCTTCCAAATCAGAGGCATTGGTTGGTCAAGCCTCTCAGAAGAAGGGGAAGGACCAAAAGAAGAAGAAGGAGGACAACAAATCCAAGAAGAACAAGAAGAAGGAATCAACTTGCCATATTTGTGGTAAAACCGGTCATTGAAAGAAGAATTGCCCCAACAAAGACAAGAAGGATACCAAGAAGAAGGACACGAAGGACTCTGGAGCGGTGGTTGTACCCTCATCAACTGCTTTTCTACACTTAGCAGTCGTTGAGGACTCTACACAGACAACTTTTGATGCTGCGATGACAGCTCCCCAAGCTCGAGAGTGGATTGTAGACAGTGGTGCCTCACAGCACATGACTCCTTCTTCCGTTGGTGTTGCCCATTTGCGACCTTCGCGTGGGAAAATTCTCATTGGAGATAGCTCTTTTGTGTCTATTGCTGCGCGGGGTGAGATGCAGCTTATCCCAGATGGACGTCGTGGTACCCACACCTCTAAGGTGTTGCATGTGCCAAGATTGGGGTATCATTTACTTTCGGTTCATAAGATTTGTGCTCTTGGTCTCTTGGTGGAGTTTGACAGTGATACTATTCGAGTCCTTGATCGTGGATTGAGGAAGGTTCTCTCTGCAAGGTATGAGGAGAATGGAGTCTACAAATTGAAGTATTCTTCACCTCTTACTTCTCTTCTTCTTGCTTCTCATACACAGTCCGAGCTATGGCATGCTCGGTTTGGCCACCTGAACTACAAGTATCTTCGGAAGGCATCGCGAGGGTCATTTGTCCGAGGCTTGCCAGACATAGTGGTGAGCCATCAGCCATGTGTCTCCTGCATTCGTGGAAAATTGCATCGGGATGCGATTCCCAACAAAGCTTCTAGGCGGTCTACTTCACCCATGGAGCTTGTATCTACGGATCTTTGTGGCCCGATGAGGACCGAGTCCCTGAAGGGAAGCTTGTACTTCATGTTGATGGTAGATGGCTACAGCAGGATGACTTGGGCCTATTTCTTGACTTTGAAGTCGGAGGCTTTCTCTCATTTCAAGGATTGGCTTCTTTTTTAGGAGAATCGTTTTGGCCAACGACTGAAGAACTTGTGTTCAGACAAGGGAGGTGAATTTATGACTAATGAGTTTGCTCATTTTTGTGCAGATAGGGGCATTCACCAGGAGTTTGCTAACACCAACACTCCCCAAGAGAATGGCATTTTGGAGCGGAAGAACCGAAGTGTGATCGAGATGGCACGCACCATGATGGTGTGAGAGTGTGCAACGGAAGAAGAAACACGAACACAGAGGGAGAGAGAGAGAAAGTAGAAAATGAAGGAAGAAAATCTGCACTGACTGAAATGAATGCTGAATACACTGAAATGGACTAATCAGTCCCTGCACGCAGCCCGAAGCGTCAGTGAGGGCACCGAATCAGGTTGATAATGACGGCAGCACCGAAGACGGAGGAAGATGACGGAGTCGGAGTGTGCACCTGCCAAGGAAGGAGGGAAGATGATAATACAACTAACTGCCAAGTGGGAAATGGCTATAAATAGCCAAAAAACCCAAAAACTGGCCGACCTGAAATTTGAGGCCATAAATATGTCGGACTAGCATTTAATGCTGGTAAAAAATGCCAGGAATGCTCAGAAAAATCCCGAAAAGGGTGGACAATGTCCGGCAGGTGAGGTAGGCTGAAGAATGCAGAAACTGCCCCGCGAAATGCACATAAAATCCCGACTGGAGGAGAAAATGCACTGAAACGCAGTAAACTGAGTGCTCTAGAATGAGCTATCTCCTCTATCAAAACAAGTGATAGACAAGTCAGAGCTCCTAAAGTCCTCGTATGACTCAGACTGAGGCTCACAAGGAGGAGATGACAAGGCATGACAAACATGACGGCTAACACCCCCCTCTCAAATCCTGGATGTGGCAGAAGGCCAAGGGAGAAATGGATCTTGGGGTGGCAAGAGGAATGCCAAGGTCGATGAAGTCCGTCGATGAAGATTGTTGATGAAGAAACTCCTCGTGATCCTGGGAAGCCCCCTCTAAAACAGTAGGGGCCAGGAAATCCACAGCCGCATCACCGAGATCGTCCCCCTCTGAAAGGGATGGGGGGTACGAGGGAACCACCGGAGGAGAGGGTGGGGGATGGGAAGCAACCTGTGGAAAAGGGGGTGCACAAGTGGAAACGGGTGTAGCAATAGATAACTGCCTCAGAGGTCCCTGTATAAGAGAAGGGGAATGGAGCCTATAAAGCCCACTCTCCTGCCAACCTGTCGCAATAGCAGCCCCTATACAAACGGCCTGCTCGGCAAAGACAACCCGGGTACCAAGCCTAGTAAGGCCATAGACTGAGAGGAGTGGATAGCCCAAGTCAGGAACATAAAGAGCCTGGGAAAGGGAGCTCAACGCGCGGTTGGGAAATAAAGGCAAAGTGCCAACACCACAAATAGGCACCGAAACAATGTCACCAACAGTGACTGAACCCTCAGAAGGGCATAGATCCTGCAACAAATCACCTCGGGGAGTCATATGACTAGAAGCTCCACTATCAACCAGCCAAGGCCTCTCAGAAGATGAGGCAACCACTAAAGAAGGCTCCTCCAAGTCAACAATATGAAGGAACACTGACTCATGGGTAACCGCTGGAGTAGAGGTAGAAGGCTCAGATGTGTTAGCTCCATCCTTCGCTCCTGGACGAAGGTGAGGGTACTTCTTCCAACATTTCTCCTCTGGATGTGTCAGAACCTGAAGAACTCTCCTGTCTTTTAGCCTGTGACTTCCCTTTCTTCTTTGTCCCCCCTCTTGAACCTGCAACAAAAGCTTTGATGGAGGTGGATCCACTAGCTACCTCTTTGGCACACTCGTCATGCTGCAAAACAAGCGGGGCAAGCTCCTCCCATAAAAGCTTCTCACGGGTCCTCGATGTAAGAAGGCTAGTGTAGAAGACATCAAAACGGGGAGATGGTAGCTGAGTCAAAAGAATCATGGCCATATCCTCGGAAGAGATCATCCTGCCAAGGGACGCAAGCTCATCCCTCATGTCCTCCAACCTGTATATGATCCTTGATGAAAGAAGAATCATCAACAACGAGCATCCGTAATTTCTTCTCGAGAGTAATCCGATGGGCAAAAGTCTTCTGATGGTACAAAGAAGCAAGCTTTGTCCACACTTCCGCTGCTTTCCGCAACCTGCGCACATACACTAGGACAGAATCCTGTAAGCTCATAAAGAGGAAAGATCAAGCTCGTGAGTTGAGCCGATCCCATAAGGCCGCATGATCCATCGATGATCCAACGGTGAGATCCTCCACTGGACGGGAAATAGGGTGGGTAACAAACTCCCAAAGATCAAAGGTATCAAGGATATACTCCACCTTACACGACCAAAGCGAGTAGTTGGAACCATCAAGCCGGTCTTCTTTGGGTAAAGAAGGGAGTACAGGCACCTGTATAGAGGATGCCATGGAAGGCATCTGAAGGCCAACAGAACGAGCCTTCTGTCAAACATGGAGAGAACAGGGAATAGAGGGATCTCGATAAAATAGGCTAGGTGACCTCCGGTCGTCACGTGAACTAGCACGAAAGTCTCTCCGTCTCTCAGAGGAAGGAATAGAGACCTCATCCTCTGAATCAGCAAAGAACTGGTGATAAGACATCTTCGTATATATCTGCAATCACCAAACAATCTGCAACCAACAGACAGTCAAGATGGAGCCGCCTATGTCAAAAAAGACCTAGAAGATGCTGTCACCTGCAAGAGGAGAGAGAAAATGCTGCCACTTGGAGAAAAAAACTGTCGCCTATCCTCCAGATGATGACGCCTTCTCCTCTGCTGATGTTGACCACCTCCTGTTGGCTGCGTTTGATCCAAACGCAGGCTGCAAACACCTAGAAAACTGTCGCCTACTCCTCCTGATGCTGCAAAACAACAAAACGCAGGTATGGAAGGCTGTGTTTCAGCCTGGACAGCACCGCCAAGGGCTAGAAAGGAGGGAAGAAAGGCTGCACTTGATGGTGTCCTCCTCTGCAATGGAAGCTCTCCTCTGTGCTCTCAATTAGGCGATGATACCATGTGAGAGTGCGCAACGGAAGAAGAAACACGAACACAAAGGGAGAGAGAGAGAAAGCAGAAAATGAAGGAAGAAAATCTGCACTGACTAAAATGAATGTTGAATACACTAAAATGGACTGAACAGTCCCTGCACGCAGCCCGAAGCGTCAGTGAGGGCACCAAATCAGGCTAATGATGACGGCAGCACCAAAGACGGAGGAAGATGACGGAATCGGAGTGTGCACCTGCCAAGGAAGGAGGGAAGATGATAATACAACTTACTGCCAAGTGGGAAATGGCTATAAATAGCCAAAAAACCCAAAAACTGGCCGACCTGAAATTTGAGGCCATAAATATGTTCGACCAGCATTTAATGCTGATCCAACCAGCATTTAATGCTGGTAAAAAATGCTAGGAATGCTTAGAAAAATCCCGGAAAGGGTGGACAATGTCCGGCAGGTGAGGCAGGCTGAAGAATGCAGAAACAGCCCCGGGAAATGCACATAAAATTCCGACTGGAGGAGAAAATGCACTGAAATGCAATAAACTGAGTGCTCTAGAATGAGCTACCTCTCCGTCAAAACAAGTGATAGACAAGTCAGAGCTCCTAAAGTCCTCGTCTGACTCAGACTGAGGCTCACAGGTAGGAGATGACAAGGCATGACAAACATGACGGCTAATAGATGGAGCACCGCAAGACACCTCAATTTCTGTGGGCTGAGGCAGTGGCTACCGCAATTCACATTCTTAATCGATCTCCCACTTCGGTCGTTGATAGGATGACACCTTTTGAGGCTTACTTCGGGACTAAGCCTGATGTCTCTTATTTCAAGATCTTTGGGTGTGACGCTCATGTGCACATTCCGAAGACGCAGTGTGATAAGTTCGAGGTGGCTTCCCGACGACACGTTTTTGTTGCCTATAGCTCCCAATCCCAAGGTTATTGTTTGTTTGATCCCATTAAGCGGGATGTCTACACGAGCCGAGATGTGCGGTTCATGGAAGTACCGGCCACAGAGGGGGGTGAGGAGCACCCCATCCTTGGAGATCCAAGGGAGAGTTGGGCTCCCGAGATAGTTTCTTTGGAGCCAGAGCCTCTTGATGGAGATTCTTTTTCAGATACAGAGTCTTCTCTTCCGCTGGTCACACCCGAGGAGCTTTCACAGGTGGTTGTCCCTGAGTCTTCAGCAAATGGAGAGCTCCTCGTTGGGCCCGTGACACCCTCCGAGATTCAGGGATCGAGGAGGTCCCTAAGGAGTGGAAACCGCAGGATGGACCGCAGAGGTCACAGAGAAATCGGGCACATTCTTCGGAGCTTGTCTGCTCCAACTATTGTTTACTAACCCATGTTATGCAAGATCGAGAGCCCACTTCAGTGAAGGAGGCTTTGTAGTCTGATCATTGGTGGAAGGCCATGGAAGCTGAGCTAGAGGCTATTGAAAGAAATGGCACTTGGTCTCTTGTGCCTCGTCCCTCTCACAAGAAGATGATTGGTGTCAAGTGGGTCTTCAAGACCAAGTACCTTAGTGATGGTTCTTTGGACAAGCACAAGGCTCGCCTTGTTGCTAAAGGTTTTGCTCAGCGCCCAGGCATTGATTTCCATGATACTTTTGCTCCCACTGCTCGTATGGCGACTATTCGAGCTGTTCTTGCCTTGGCTGGCCATAGGAAATGGCCTATTTATCAATTGGATGTGAAGTCGGCCTTTCTGAATGGTGACTTGCAGGAGGAGATCTATGTTGAGAAGCCTCCTGGCTTTGGATCCTCGGATGGGAAAGTTTACAGGTTGAAGAAGGCCATGTATGGCCTCAAGCAGGCTCTGCGTGCATGGAACGAGAAGATTGACTCATTTCTTCAGTCGAAGTTGGAATATCAGCGCTCCAAGGCCGATCCGCAGCTTTATGTGCACACTTCTGCGGTTGGTCATGTGTTGTTTGTGTTGTATGTTGATGATTTGATTTTGACAGGGGATCATGCACAAAAGGTCCGAGAGACCAAGACAGCTTTACATCAGGCATTCGAGATGACGGATTTGGGGCTTCTTCATTTCTTCTTGGGTCACGAGATTTATCAGTCTTAGAGGGGGATTTTCATCTCTCAGCAAATGTACATTTAAGAGCTCTTGGTGACTTTTGACATGGAGACTTATCGGCCCATTACTACTCCTATGGATCCGAATTGAAAGGCCACTTCCCACTCAGATTCTCCCGTGATGGATGCTTCATGCTACTGTCAGTTGATTGGATCCTTGATTTGGCTTCTCAACACTCGTGTTGATCTTTATTTTGCTGTGGGTCTTTTGGCAGGGTTCATGACGGAACCCAAACAAGTGCATTGGCAGGCTGCCCTGAGGATTCTTCGGTATTTGAGGGGGACCTCTGGCTTAGGGATTTCTTATCCCGCAGGTACAAATGCTTCAGATCTGGTTCTTGCAAGTTGGAGTGACTCGGATTGGGCTGGCAATGTGGACCACCAACGGTCTACTACAAGCTACTGTTTTATCTTGGGTACAGGTGTTATCTCTTGGAGTAGTAAGAAGCAGCCCACCGTAGCCCTTTCTTCAATTGAGGCGGAGTATCGGGCTGCGTCTTCCACCACATGTGCGGTTGTGTGGCTTCGGAGATTGTTGGAGGAGCTTGGCTATCCCCAAACTCATCCTACTCTTCTGCAGTACGACAATGAGCATTGCATTGCCTTGGTACGGAATCCTGTATTCCATGCCCAAACGAAGCACATTGAGATCCAATATCACTTCATTCAGGAGAAGCTTCTGGATGGGACCATTGATGTGGAGTACTGCATGACCGAGGATAATCTTGCAGATTTGATCGCGAAGGTGCTTCCCCAGGCTCTTCTTCGACAGCATTCCAGATCCCTCAGTCTTTTCACCCGTCCAGGATTTGAGAGGGGGTGTTAGCCAGTCATTTCCTAGACAGAGTGGACATCAGTGCCACGTCAGCAGGTGCCACGTCAGCACCTGCAGTTGGACAGGTTGCTGCAGTCGGACAGTATTTACTACAGTCAGCTGCATTTAATGCAGCCGACCTGCTGCAATTATTTCCTTTTTTTTTGGCTATTTATAGCCAGTTTTGTGGCACACTTTAGTATTCATTATTCAGATTCTGATCTTGAGATCTGTTGGCTGAGACAGACTGTGCTCGGGCTGACGGAGATCGAAGTCATCAAGACGGAGACATACGCAGATATTTCCTCTGCCCCCTTGTGTATTTCTGCACTCTTATACAGCATACTACACCGCAGATTTTCTGCGTTTACACTGTCTCCTTTTCTTTCTCTCTCTCTCCTCTTTTTCTTCACTCTCTCTAAGTCTTTGTCCTACGCTTCCGCATCACTGCACTCTGACACTTCCTCGCTTGAAGCTCGCTCGAGATGCCTATAGAGCATGTCAGCTCAAGAAGTAGCACCGTATCCCATTTCCTCAACAGTCTACACATAGAACTGAGGCACCTCTTAGATTGATTCACGTTGATTTTTGTGGGCCTACATCCACTACTACCTGGAACGGCGCGTTGTACTTCTTTTTTATAGTGGATGATCATTTGAGATACATGTGAGTGTACTTCCTCAAGCATAAGTCCGATATTTTCACATATTTCTCTGCTTGGATGCTGCTGATTCATAGCCCGACAGGTCATCATATTGGTTGCATGAGGAGTGATAGTGGTGGTGAGTTCATCTCCCATGAGTTTTTCGAGTTTCCACAACAACATGGCATCTCTCGCCAACTCACCTCTACCAACTTCCCCTCTCAGAATGGAGGCATAGAGCATCAGAACTAGACGGTCATGAAAATGGCACACTCTATGCTATTGGCAATAGAGCTCCCTGAGCACCTTTAGACTAAAACTGCTAACACTGCGGTGTACATCCTCAGCCAATGCTTCCTTAGAAGACCCCATATGAGGTATTCTTTGGCTCTAGGCCTGTCATATCCCACTTCAGAGTCTTCGGGTATCATGCATACACACACACGCCTGATGATAAAACAGGTCAATCCTTCGATGTGCATACCTATAGGTCTATTGTAGGGAAACTTCTTTGGTTAATTCATACTCGGCCAGACTTAGCTTACTCAGCCAGTATTTCACAGCACCTAGGATGTCACATTGGATTGCATATCTTCGTGTGTTATGTTATTTACAATGTACTTATTCTTATAGTATCACTTATAATTCTAGTTTATGTTTGCAGGGGTACATTGATTCTAATTGGGCAAGAGATCTTGACACCTGGCGTTCCCATGGCAACTACCTCTTCACCTTAGGCATAGTTCCCATTTCTTGGTCTAGCTGTAAGCAAGAGATAGTGGCGGCTTCCACAACCAAGGCTGAGTATAGTGCTCTCTTCCATGGCACCACCGAGGCCATCTACCTAAGGAGCTTACTGGCGGCGCTTTACTCCCCTTGTGACTCTCCCACCGTTAACTACGGCAACAACCAGAGTGTCATTGCCCTTGTAGACAAATCAATCCTCACACCACAAACACAGCATGTGGGAATCCACTTCCACTTTTCCAGAGAGTAGATTGAGCTAGGCACTATCCACCTAGAGTTTGTACCTTCGTCAGAAAATTTTGCAAACATTTGACCAAAGCGGTCAACCGGCCGGTTCTTCAGTACCCTTTACCTAGGATTGGCTTGGATACACCCTCCCCTACTTCTTTAGGTTGACAGGGAGAGGGTGCTTCCCTCTTGCTTTCCCTTCCAGTTTGAGAGGGAGCAGCTACTTCTCTTGATAGTGAGAATGATGATCCTTACAGATTTTGACATTCATTCATTCATTTATTCTTTTGTATTGTACTTACGAACATTTGTAACTTTGTCCACAATCAAGATGACATGATTGTAAAAGGGTACTTGGACAAGTGAACAATTTCCCTACAAGGACACTGTCCAAGTGGCACCGTTGCATTGCATTTTACGTGAGCATAACATCTTGTATCTCCCTTTGCATTACCCCATGCATTGGCATTCTGTTCATGTAAATATGCATCTCTTGTTAAGATATTTGCAATTACACCTACTCCAGTCCCTTTGTAAGGAGCAATGAGGACTCAGGACCAGAATCCCATATGCACAATAGAAGAAAGTACCACCACTCAATTCCTATAAAGCATTGTATTTGCACTCTTTCAAATGCAATGATAGTACTCGTTCCTTTCCAGTAAAGTGTCTTGTCACTGTCAATACACAAGATTGTGTTTATGAGTCCAAGTCTCAATCTTGGAACCTAATTCACTTGTGTGACAATTTGTCTTTGTCAGGGTCAATGTCTTCATGAGTTTCTTCTTCCTTTTTCTACCTCCATAGCTTCCGCATTTGCCATGCTCTAGATCCCACGCATTTTAACATGGTATCAGAGCACAACTAAGCATGGCTTAGCTCGTTTTAGTCGCTCTTCACCTCTGGTCCATCTCTACTCAGCTCAGTCTCAGCCTATGAACTCACTTTCCATCTCCACCTTCAAGCTTGCCTTCATGGCTGCCATAGCCAGTAGCACCTTGTCAGATTAAAGCTTTCATATCTCTCTTCACAGGTCAAATCTCTCTGAACTTCCTTCTGGAGAAGTATCTCTCTACTTCCAAAGCTCCTCCCGGTATCTCAATCACTGACATTGGGCAAGTACAGCTTCAGCATTGTGATTCTTCACAGTTGCTGCCCTGTGTGTTTGCCATAGCCTGCAAGACCTACCTGACTTGGAGGTCTGAGATCTCTTCAACCAAGGCACATCTCTCAGAGCTTCCTTCTAAGAAGATCTTCCCTACATCAAGACACTCCATCCTATCACAAAAATCGTCGAGATTGATGCACGATGAGACCAGCATTGTCATTTTTATATGTCGCTATCAAAATCTGCACCTGATCAGGTTGCGCTGCTGTTGCATGCTCTACAGGGCGCAATCCTAGCCATTACCATAGGGCATTGATAGCGCTTGAGGTAAGCTTCATCCTCATATAAAAAGTTTTCAAAATGATCAAGTATAACTCCTGCAATGTCAAAAAAACCAGGCTGTCCCCAAAAACCCTAACTGTGACTCCATAGCCAAACTTCACCAAGCTCAAAAATCTCAGCATTTTCTCTCTCCTACCACCTGGAACAACCCACTGTCACTCAAATCTAAAGGTCCCAGCATCAAATCAAAAAGGGAAAGATTTGGATCTGAAAGAACTTGAAGAATGTTGTAGATTTGGAAGACTCGAGGAAGAAACATAGTGTCTATTGACACTCATTTTAGTGCTTTAAACATTGGTGTCTTTTGACATATCTCAACCAACTCTTCTGCTGCTTAAGTCTGATAATTCTGAAGCTGATTTGCTGCTGTTCCCGCAAGTCTGACATGGGCAAAGACTCTCCAATTGCCCATTTTAAAGGAGTCGGATTTCATACCTGGCAAACCCATATCAAACTCATCTTGATGAAGAAGGGCCTTTGGACCATTACCATCGGAAAAGAAAAGAAGCCTCGTGATGCGGACATTGCTATCACTTGGCAAAAGAACGATGATAAGGCTCAAGCCATTATCAAACTGGAGCTAGACGACAGCTATATCCACCATGTGGATAACTGTGAAACTTCACAGGATACATGGAAGAGACTTGACACCTTGTTTGGTGCTCTGTCTGAATCATCAAAGTATGGTCTCTTGATTGAGTTTTTCAGGCTTGAAATGAAATCCAGCACATCACTTGCATCACATCTAAATTACATGGAAGGACTTCTAACCCAACTTGCAAGAATCAACATTAAAATGGAAGAAGATGCTTGCATCTGTGTTCTACTTAAGAGTTTGCCTCCTAAATATAATAATGTATCAACAACTTTAATCAACATACCAAGCCCTGAGCTTGTTGATATCCAAGCATCACTATTAGAGGAGAAAAAGAAGCTAAAAACTAAGGAAGAACCAAGCACCTCTAGAGATGAACATGCATTATATATTGGCAACAGATACAAAGGCAAGAAGGATCAGCTCTTCTGTGATTTCTGCAAAAGGACCGGACACACCAATAAGTTTTGCCATGCCAAAAAGAGGTCCCAAAAGGCCTATCTAGTTGCAGTCAAAGAAAAAGAAGAAAACAGAGCAAAGGAAGAAGAAGAAGAAGAAGAAGACCACATGGAGAAGGACAAACCTCATCAGTCCTTCTATTTAGATAGACTTTTTTAGCCTTGTATTTCCTAGCCCTAGTGCTTCAGACATAAACTTATAAACTCCTCAATTAGCCTTGTACTACAGTCTCTGTACACTTTATGAAGCCCCTGCTATAGCCTCTGGATGTCCATCATGTTTGTGGTACCCACACTTAGCCTTTTTTGCGACAACCTCTAGGGTTTTACCTTGTTTATGGTTTGCCCACACTTTATAGGTGTTTCTTTCACTAAAGCCTCTATACGCTTTGTGCTTCTGGTTATGATTAAGGGACGTTGAGATATTTGCAATCACATCTACTTCAGTCCCTTTGTAAGGAGCAGTAAGGGCTTAGGACCAGAATCCCATATGCACAATAGGAGAAAGTACCACCACTTAATTCCTATAAAGCATTGTACTTGCACTCTTTTTCAAATGCAATGATAGTACTCGTTCCTTTCCAGTAAAGTGTCTTGTCACTGTCAATACACAAAATTGTGTTTATGAGTCCAAGTCTCAATCTTGGAACCTAATTCACTTGTGTGACAATTTGTCTTTGTCAGGGTCAATGTCTTCATGAGTTTCTTATTCCTCTTTCAACCTCCATAGCTTTCGCATTTGCCATACTCTAGATCCCGCGTATTTTAACACCTGTGCACATTTATCCCTTTTCGGTCTTTTAAAGTGGTGGACTTTGGATCCACCATATTCGTTGTTGGAACTGTTGGATCGAGATTGAGTGAGCTGAGATTGAGAACGTCAGATTTTGCGCAATAAGCAATAGAAAAGAGTAAGTCACACACAATGGGTATACGGTACAATGACGAATGTACCACTTTTTAGGTTTAGATAGTATATCAAGTACAAGAGTGTAAGGGTGCCTTCACACCCAAATACTGAAAAAAAGGCACAGTAAGCCTTTATTCCCCAACAACCTCCCACCTAAAGGCAACAAGTCTAAAGGAAGAGAAAAGAATCGGCTAAGTTTGTGTGTGTGTGTGTGTGTGTGTGTGTGTGTGTGTGTGTGTGTGTGTGTGTGTGTATATATATATCTATATATATATATATATATATATATATATGTGTGTGTGTGTGTGTGTGTGTGTGTGTGTGTGTGTGTGTGTGTGTGTGTGTGTGTGTGTGTGTGTGTGTGTGTGTGTGTGTGTGTGTGTGTGTAGGTATGTATGTATGTAGGTAGCTAGCTGTAGGTAGGTATGTGTGTGTGTGTGTGTGTGTGTGTGTGTGTGTGTGTGTGTGTGTGTGTGTGTGTGTGTGTGTGTGTGTGTGTGTGTGTGTGTGTGTGTGTGTGTGTGTGTGTGTGTGTGTGTGTGTGTGTGTGTGTGTACAATGCAACACACTTTTGCAACCTGGATATCCAAGAGACTACTCCACATGCGAACGTGAACGCATATCCTAAAGTAGACTTCCTACAGTGAGGATGGCCAGCATAGTCTACATCCGTGAACCCAACAACAGATGACTTCTACTTACCAAAGCAAATACACAAATCCTTTGTGCCCTTACGGTATCTCATGATACCCTTCACTGCTTCCCAATGCTTTTTGCCAAGATATGCCATGTATCTACTAACCACTCCCATCCCAAATGCAATGTTAGGGCGTATAGCAACCATAGCATACATCAAGCTACCAACAGCTAAAGCATAAGATATCTTGGCCATTTCAGCCTTTCCATTATCAAATGTAGGGTTGTCATCTGCACTAAGTTTCACATATGGAAGCAATGGTACACTAATGGCTTTCCCCCCCTCCATATTGAAACGCTGCAAAACCTTAGTGACATACTCCTGCTATGACATAAAGAAGAACCTTCGATCTGTCACTGAGTATACGCATACCAAGAATGTGATTGGCCTCACCAAGATCCTTCATATCAAAGCTATTGTGTAAACTCTGCTTCAAGGAGTCCAAGGCATGAATATCCTTGCCTGAAATCAGCATGTCATTCACATACAAAACCAAGAGAATAAGGATATCATCTGCTGTCTTCTTGGTGTATAAACAGTGATCAACTTGAGAACGATGAAACCCTTGAGATTGCATAAATGTATCAAATTTATGATACCATTCTCGTAGTGCATGATGCTTCAGCCTGTACAAACTCTTGTTGAGTTTGCATACCATGTGCTCTTTCCCCCTTTACAACAAAACCTTCAAGCTGCTGCATATAGATCTTCTCATACAAATTACCATGTAAGAAGGCAGTTTTTACATCCATTTGTATGAGTTTCATGTCTTCAAATGCAACCAAGCCCAAGATGGTCCGCAAAGTAGTCATTTTGACTATAGGAGAAAACATATCATCAAAATCAATTTCACGTTGGGCGTGCCTTATACTTTAGCAGAGAACCAGAAGTGACTTTCATTTTGTAAACCCATTTGCAAGATAATACTTTTTGCCCTTTTGGCAAATGCACCAAATCCCAAGTGTCATTCTTCATAAGAGATTTCATCTCTGATAGCATTGCTTTGTGCCATTTCTTACTATCCTTTCTCTCCATTGCTTCCTGGAAGTATGATGGCTCACCACAATCTGTTAACATGACATAATCAACCACATAGTTTACACTAGGAACGAACCTATTTGGCTGTCTTTGCACTTTGGTTGACCTATGGACCCAATAGTCAAGATTTACTGGCTATTCAGCCTGCAAATCTGCATTAACAACTTGCTATTCTGCACATTCAGTGTGCTATACAACTGGTTCTAGTCGTTCCAAAGGCACATATTCTTACTGAATTTGTGGTACATCATGGGAAAGATCTTGCTAATCATGTTCAATATCATTTCTTGCATTTTCAAGAACATTTACAGCAGGTATTTGCTGCTGCCTAATGGGCATTCTTTGCTATCCTATTAGTACATCCTCCCGGATTTCAACCCTTTTGACCTCCTCTGTCTTTTTGGGCTGTTTGTGCATGTGATCTTTCCGGAAAATAACATCATTGCTGCGTACTACTTTTCTTTTCTCAGGATCCCATAATCGATACCCCATCTCACCTTCATCACCATACCCTAGGGAAATACATTTATAGGACTTTGGCTCAAGTTTGTTGTGTTCTTCCTTGCAAATGTGCACAAATGCCTCGCAGCCAAATACTCTCAAGTGAGTATATGAAGGTAGCATACCCGACCACGCTTCTTAAGGGACTCACCGTTTCCCCCCCCCCCCGTCCCCCCCCCCCAAAAGACCTATTTGGTGATTGATTAATCAAGTGTACGGCTGTCATAGCAGCCTCTGCCCGAAATCCATGGAGTAAAGCAACATATGACAACATTGTATGGACCTTATCTTGAATGGTCCTGTTCATACACTCTGCAACACCATTTTGGGATGGATTATGAGGGATAGTGAGCTCCCTTTTAATCCCTTTGCTGTCACAAAAGTCTTGAAAGGCTTTGGATATATATTCCCCATCATTGTCAAAGCAAAGGCATTTTAATGTCTTGCTGGTCTAATTTTCAACAAGGGCCAATAATTTTTAAAATTTATCCAAAGCCTCGTCTTTGCGATGGATTGGATAAACCTATACTTTGCGTGTGGCATCATCAACAAAGGTTATGAAGTACTTCTTCCCCCCTAGAGATAATCTTGGCATTTGACATACATCTAAATGTACCAACTCTAAGGGTGAAGACTTTAGAGAGTGATTTTTTATGTGACGTTTGAGCATATTTACCATAAATACAATGATCACATTGTTCAAAATCAGCATATCTCAAAGATGGCAAATAACCCAAGCAAGAAAGCACTTTCATTCCAGTTTGACTCATGTGTCCCGACCAGCTATGCCACAAAGAAACACTCACGCACTCGATTATGGCAATTACATGGTCACGCACACTAGATACATGCAAAGGATACAAAGTATCACTTTTGGAGCCCTTGGAAACAATGTGAGAGCCCTTACAAATTTTCCATTTGCTATCCCCAAAGATGGTGTGATAGCCTTCATCATCTAGTTGCCCTGTCCTTATCAAGCTCTTCTTGAGATGAGGTACATGTCTCACATTATGCAAAATAAACATGGAGCCATGTTGAAATTTCAGTTTCACACTGTCAATGCCTGCAATTTTACATACATAGTTATCCCCCAAGTGGACAACACCATGCACACCACCATTGTAGTCAAAAAACCACTCATGATGTAGTGTGACATGAAAAGACACACCTGAATTAAGTATCCAAGTATGCATATCATCCTCAGAATCTGCAATCAATGCATATGCACTCAAAGAAGAAGTAAGAAATACATCACCATCATTGTCATTCTCATGAGTGACTACATTAATCTCTTCTATTTTTACATTACTCTTATTTGCACATTGGCTGTCTTCTTTTTCAGTCTTGTTGACCTCTGTCACAGCTCTATAGAAACAGAATTTGTATCATTTTTCATTAATTTGTCTATATAATGATTTATTAAATTTGTTTCCTTTGCACTAATTAGATATAAAGAAAAGTGCATTGGAGCTGGCCACTGATGAGTGGTCACAGGTTATGGTGGACCCACGTGGTGGGTTAGAGAAAAGATAGTTCACACTTCCACCTATATGGCCCGATTGGGCGCCTGTGACCAGAACTCACGCATATCAGGGTTAGACTCGCACACAGAAAAGATTGATGCCTTGAAGTGTGGGCTAGATCCGCCAGAACAGACAGTTACAATCAACAAGATGGCATGATCATGAAATGCTTGTACAATGTACATGTGTGGGCTGAAAGCTTGAAATGCACATTTCTTTGCATATGAAAGTCACATGAAGATTCTGATACCATTTTTGCGATGTACACGGAAAAAGCTTTCATATGACACCCATATTGGGGGGTCTCTAAATTTTAGGAGGTCCCTAAATTTTAGGAGCCTCGAATTAGCCTAAAAATGCTAGTCCTAAAAAATAGGGATGTCATTCTAAAAATAGTAAATTCTGTACTCTGACTGTGCTTACTAAATTTGGTTGTTTCTATTCTTGACAGTATTTAGCCCAAAAAGGAAGGCCATAGAGAAGAGACAAGTGTCAAGACACTTGTCACACAAGTTTCCAAGTGTCCCACCACTTGTCACATCTTATGACATGTGGCTGGACACTTATCTTGTGCTACTCCACTTTCTCCTTTTGTACTAGCTCTTCCCTCTCCTATAAATAAGAGCTTGTTTTTCTTCATTCAGTATCATTTTTCTTTGCTGTAAACTCATGCACAGCACCCACAAATAATCAGAAACTAGCCCCATCCATCTCCATCATCATCCTCCACTTCTCCATTATCAAATTCCTCCATATTCCCTCTTCTATCACTGTTGTTTTACAGGACAGCAAGCCTGTAAATTCATTACAGCGCCTCCTTCTCGAGCTCTTTCTTCCATTTTAGCAACAAGAAGCAAGCCCTATCCATGTACTGCTGATCAACGATGGAGAAAGGCTGATTTCCCCTCTTTCTCCTCTCATACTGTAAAGAAATCAGTTCTTATCATTACATAATAGATAATGCATGTGTGTTTATACATCATTGCATGATCTTGTGAGAGTGAGAATTACTTCTCACTCTCAGGTTGATTGTAACTGAGCTTTTCCCTAAGGGACTTGGGTTGAGCAGAAATACATTCCTTCCGCGGGTGGAAGGGGGGGGTTGCCCATCTTCAACCCTTAATCTTATCTCCATTACTTTTACATTTTCATGGCTGTAATTTTGTGAGTAATTTTTATTTTCAGCTTTAAGTGTTCGTTCTCTTTTATATTAAATCTCGAAAACAAGCGAATATCATAATTGTTAAGCATACTACGTTGTTCGGAGCGTTTACAACTTCAGTGTTTTTGTTTTTGCCTTTCTCTTTCTTCAATTGAAAATAGTCCCGTTTGTAGTGCCCTTTTTTGCCACAATTATGGCACTCCACAATTTTGCTACGAGACTTGCTGCATGCTCTATTTTCAGAATTGCCCTTTTGCTGAAATCTACCTCTAGTGTGCAATGTATTAGAAGACTTATTTGCTGAGTTATTTTGCCTATTGAGTTCTTCCATCAGCAAAGAACTTTCCACATCATAGTATAACAGCTGAGCATTCGAGTTACTCAAAGCTGTCCTGAAAGTATCCTAGCTTTCAGGCAAAGTGCATAGCAAGAAAGTAGCCTTGAACTCATCATCAATATGAAAATCCAAAGCAATCAGCTAACTGAAAATTGATTTCATTCAAATGTACAAACATGGCTGTACCTTCTTTCATGTGAAAGTCCATTAATTTTTTCAGTCAATAGACCTTGCTAGCAGCACTTTTCTGAGCATACAATTCTTCAAGCCTCTGCCACATTGCATATATTGAATTCAACTTCTCAATGTTAAAGAGCAAGCTGTTTGGCACTAAGAGCTCAATGGTAGAGTGGACAAGCTCATACAAGTCATCTCACTTGCATCTTGTTCCATGTCTGCTGATTTTATTCCCTTTGTTTTGATGGGCTTTACATGTTTCTTCTACACCAAGACATTGTAGCACTGTTTTTGCCATATTGCAAAATTATGTGCACCCTCAAGCTTCTTGATGTGCAAAAGATTGCTGCTGTCACTGTTTCCAGCCATAATTTGCAGTACCAAATTAACTAAGCAGTCACCAAAGACAAGCCCAAATGTTACACAAGTAACCACGGTACACTACAAGTACCAACCAGCAGTGAAAATCCCAAGATTGCAGAGATTTCAGATCTGCACATAGATTTTCAGAATAAAAAAATGTTTGTTGTTACACTCCTCAAGCAATTACTAACACATTTAGGCACCAAGGCATAAATTACATGTGAAATCCCCAAAATTTCAATGCAATTTCTGCTCCAAAGGCATTCTCGGGCACAAATTTGATAGTTTTGATCAAAAGCCCCAATTTTTAGAGGGTAATCCATCCAAATTGCATCAATACATGTACCCAAGTGCATATTTGTTGCACAAATTGAAGGGATTTTGCAAAAGCCCCAATTTTCTTAGGTTCAGAGTGCACAAATTTTAGTGAAATTGAAGAAATTCCACTAAAATGTGAAAAACCCCAAAATTTCTCGTGCAAATGTGCACCAAATGTACAATTTCTAAGATAGATTGTCTTATCCTGCATTGAAGTCCCCAAATTGGAGAAAAGCCCCAATTTTCTTGGGTAAAATTGCATGTTGTGCTTGTGCGTCTGAATGCCCGATAAAATAATGGCAGAAATTAAGGAAAATTAAAATAAAAAATAGGATGAGCCTGTCCTGACGTTGACCAAGGCCTGTCGAATCTAAGGCCTGGTGTCACTCAATCTTCCTACTGCTTGCCAACAGGCTTGCGACCTATCATGCCCATTGGATTTGACTCCGGCAACCTGTCGTGCTTGTCGGATCTGACACCTACGACCTATCGTGCCCGTCTCGCCCTGATTGTCACAGGTCTGTGACAACGTGGAGCCTGTCTCGACAAATCCGCCTTCTCCCGCCAGTCTATCACCTGTCACCTCAGGCCAGTAACCTCACGCCAGTCACCCTGCTCTGATACCAACTTGTTGGAGCTGTTGGATAGAGACTGAGTGAGCTGAGATTGAGAGTGTCAAATTTTGCGCAGGAAGCAGTAGAAAAGAGTAAATCACAAAAGTGTAAGCACGACACAATGTACACAGTACAATGACGAATGTACCACTTTTTAGGTTTAGATAGTATATAAAGTACGAGTGTAAGGGTGCGTTCACACCCAAACACTAAAAAAAAGACACAGTAAGCCTTTATTCCCAACATTTGTGGCATTGCACATGGCAGTTTCCAAGGCAGTTCTCCCTAGCTTGCTTGCTTTGCTTGTCTTGCTTGCTTTATATCTTTGCTATATTTGTGTCACCCACACCTTAGCCATTTTTCTTTTTCATCGACACCAAGTAATGATAGGGATAGTATGCTTGTTTTGTGCACATGGCAGTTTTCAAGGCAGTTCTCCCTAGCTTACTTGCTTGCTTTGCTTGTCTTGCTTGCTTCATATCTTTGCTATATTTGTATCACCCACACCTTAGCCATTTTTCTTTTCCACCGACACCAAGTAATGATAGGGATAGTATGCTTGTTTTGTGAAGGTCTTGGATTTTTTAACCATCCCTTATTACTCTCTCGTTTGGGGCACAGATACTCAATAAGACGAAAACTAATTTGAAACCCTCAATGTTAAATCTATCAAAACCACAAAGCCCTCCGAAAAAAACCCAAAAAAAAAATTCCACGGCTATTCCATCCGCCTTTGCAGGACTTGGTAGGCCACTAGGCAACCGACGAGCACCCTTTGTCCAATGCCCTGGCCTCTCTCGGGTAATCGCTTAGGCTCCCTTGGTAAGGTAACCATCTGCTGTGTAGTCTTAGTAGGCCACTAGGCAATTGACGCACACCCTTTGTCTGATGCTCTGGTTGCTTTGGAGTGAAACGCTTTGGGGTAAAAGATAAAGAAAAAAAACAAGGCTTGGTTGGCCTACTTCTCGTGGCACCGTTGTTGGGCCTAAGAGAGGATGTTGAGCTAAAAATGCATTAGCTTCATTTCAACAGCCCCAAAGCATGCTTAATTAAAGAAGAAACCTTGTTTATTTTTTAAAAAATGCATTTCTACAGAGTGTCTGTATCCCATAAGTACAAACCCACTTGGGACGGCCCAAACTTTTTATAAATAGGTATGCTGTCCTCCATTCAATCTTAATCTCGTTTTAGCAGATTTCAGGTATTTCAGCTTGCTACCTACACCCCGAACACGAAGGACATCACGGTCTAAGCTGGCCATTGCTATCTATAACAGTTTGGTACATGTTTCCAACCTACCACACACTATTCGTAGCTGATTTCAGCATGCTGACTGCTGCTACTGGTTGTTCTTGCGTTTTTAGTCTTTCTCTCTCTTGCAACCTGCGTTTGCTGTTTTCTCTCTCCTGCAGCCTGCATTTTTAGTCTTTCTCTCTCCTCATATGCGTTTTTAGCCTTTCTCTCTCCTCACTTGCGCTTTTAGCCTTTCTCTCTCCTACACTCTCATCTGCATCAGATTCAGCCTTCCTTGGCTATGTTTGTTGGTGTTCAACATCCGAAGGCTGCCTTACTGCGATTCAGGATCTGTTCCATGCCTTGATCCTTGAGAACCAAGAGTTCAAGATACAGTATTCATTCACTACATAGTGTGTTTGCTGCATGAGCATTGTATATTCAATTATCATATCATTTCATTTATTCTTTGTGTTCATTATCTCTAAGTTACCCTAACCCTAATTGTGTTCTTCTATTAGTATATGCTTTGTCGTACGGTGTTATTTATGTTTCCGTGTTAGGGTATTTCTTCACAGAAGGAAGCCCCACTCTCCATGAGCCAAGGCTTCCCCGCTAATGAAAGAAGCAAGAGTAATATCCTCCTCCTCAAACGCATGTTCGAAGATAGACTCAGTGGTAGCTAGGGTAGCCTTCGAATCCTTAGACCCCTCTTTGGGCTACAAATGGGGGTACTTCTACCAGCACTTCTCCTCTGGATGTGTACCTTCCCACTATGTGGGTACTTCTATCAACACTTAGGCTACAAATGAAGGTACTTCTACCAACAGTTCTCCTCTAGATGTGTACCTTCCCACAGTGTGGGTACTTACTTAGGCTTCTTATTATTGGTCGTGTCCTATTTCTTGTCATGCTCCAAGACTAGTGGGAGCAAGCTTCTCCCAAAGAAGAGTCTCTTAGGTCCTCCATATAAGAAGGCTAGTATAGAACACACAGAACTTTGGAGATGGCAACTAAGTCAAGAGAATCATTGCCATATCCTTTGAAGATATAATCCTCTCGACGGTTACAAGCTCATCCCTCATGTCCTCCAATTTATTGATGTGATCCTTCATGGAAGGAGATTCATCAACATTGAGCATCGAAAGTGTCTTCTCAAAAGAAATCCTGTGGGCAAGTGTCTTTTGATGGTACAAAGACACAAGCTTCTTCCATACTTCTGCCACTATCTTCAACTTGCGAACAAGCACTAGGATAGAATCCTATAAGCTCATGAAAAGAAAGGATTGAGCTTGAGAGTTAAGCCAATCCTATAGGGCTGCACGATTCGTTGATGTTCCCTCTCACGGAGATCCTTGGATGGGGTATAGGAAGGGTAACAAGCTCCTAAAGATCAAAGGTGTCAAGGATGCATTCCACCTTACATGACCAAAGCGAATAGTTGGAACCATCGAGCCGGTCCTCTTTGGATAAAGAAGGGAGAACAAACACTTGGATAGGCGGTGCCATGTTAGGCATTTTAAAGCATATAGAGTGGGCTTTATGTGAAACATGGAAAGAGAGGGAAGGAGAAGGCTGCTCTAAATGATATCATACAAAAGGAATCAGTGACCTCTGTTCTTCACAATGATCATACCGCCGTTTAGAGGAGTGATAGGAAACCTTCTCGTCTGAGTCATCAAAGCCTTAGAACTAGGGATCATACATCTTCACATAACCTACAAACACACAACGGCTGCTGAATTTTGCTATAGGAGAGAACAAACGGAGAAAAAATCAGCAACACTTGCAAGAATAGATATGTGGATATCCCACCTTTGTTAAATGTCACCTATGAAACTCAAAAATTTTGCATTTCCTACAACAAACAAGAAGTTGAAATTTGAGTTTTCAACAATAGTGTGGTCTCCTCTTGGGCTGGAAACTCTGTGTCCTCACATAGGCAATGATACCATGTGAGAGTGCACAATGGAAGAGAATCATGAACGTGGAGAGAAAAGGAGAGGAGAAGAGAAAGTAGGAAGAGAAGAATGATATGCACTGAACAATGAAGGAAAGCTAAATACGATAAGGACTGATCAGTCCTTGCACACAGCCCAAGGCATCAATGAGAGCACCGAATCAGGCTGAATTATGATGACAGCACATGTGACACTGACAGAGATGGTGACAGTGATGGAGACGGAAAGTGTGCAGCCTGGTGTCCATGACAAAGATGGAGAAGACTGCAGCCACCTGACGGAGCACTTGGTAGAAACAGAAAGAAGTGATCTGCCCACTACTGCGAACTGGTATATATAGCAGAAAAACTGGCAAAGATAAAGTAACAGACTGCTGCAATCAGCCGCAAATCAGTGACATGGCAATTGCAGGCAGTCTGGGGAAAATTTTGGGCAGGCTGGGGCTGTAATTGGAGCCCCAAATATCCTTGTCAAACTCTAACTAGGGCCCACAACCAAGAGATGATAGACTGACAAAATAAAGGCAGGCTAACAAAACCATGAAAGTTTGCACTGGTCCTTACTAGGCTAGAGACATGGGCAGCTCACCATTCCTTTGTGGTTTCATCTTCCTTGAGATTTGCTCTTTTACCAGCATGGAGGCTTCCCCTCCCCACCGGATCTTGCAGTATCTCTTGATGCTATCATAGTAGTAGCTTCTCCCTAGCTCCTCCAACTAGCATGCTTGATCCACATCCTTCTTTATGATTCTCAGCACCACATAAGGACTGACATCAAGTTCCTCTTCATCCTTCGGCATCGACATCCATGGTTGAGAGGGGATTTCTACCATTTCTTGGTATTCTACAAGTTTCAACACTTGTCTTTGACATCAACCTTCCCTCCTTGTTGTGCTTCACATTGCATTACATGACCATCATCACCTTTGTAAAAAGGCACTTGGGCAAGTGAACAATTTCCCCACAAGGGACACTATCCAAGTGACCCTTCCTACATGCGTATTCTCATCATGTAGCATTCATCTATACATCTCATTGTGCAAAGCATCCCTGAGCCACTTCCACCAACGGCTCTCTTACCACTTCACTCCTCCACCCCTTTACTTCATCACCCAACACCCTTGATGGGTGATTGGTATTGAGCTAAAACAAGCTTTACAACTGATTAGCATGTTTAAACAATCCCAAAACACGGTTAATTAATGAAAAACACAAATTTGGTATGCGGTTCAAGAGGGTTTCAATGGTCCCTAAAAACCTTAATTTTTTAGTGCACCCTTCAACATCTATAGATAGACACACTACTCACCATTCAGCCTCATTCCTTCAGTGCAGATTTCAGCCATCAGCCTTCACCTACGTGGCAATCTACCCTTCGTGACTGCAGCCACTCCTCCATCAGCCCTTGCAATGCCTAGCACCTTCTACAACTGTCACCCACTATTTGGCACCCTCCCTCCTGCTGCATTTGGTCCCATCAGCCATCGTCAACAATCAAACTGCCTCCTCCAGCTTGCGTTTAACCCTCAACAGCCAGGCGACAATTGGCAGTTCCCTTCCACAACATCAGGCGACCTTCTATACCCTGCGTTTGGCCCTCCTGCCTACAAGCAATAAATGGTTGTGCTCTTCCGCCTCTAGGCAATCCTTCTACTATTACGTTTGCAACCTTCTACTACCGGCCTCATCATCAGACATCATCCTCTACAGTCGCCTCAATTCCCTGACGCTCTAGTGATCAATGTTTGGTGTTTTCGACACTCTCCACTCTGACTAGTGGTCATGGCACTTAGGATCCATCTCTAGTGGACGTCACTCTTCAACACCGCATTGCTCTATCCTTGGGCATTTTGTACACTCTTACATTCATTTACAGCATTCATTAACTTCAGAGTTCCTTCTCTCTATGTTTGCCTCTGTATTTGCGTTTTGAGTTTTTGCATTTTGTGTTTTGCGTTTAGGATTTAAGTTTTTCTTATCTCTGTCTGAGTCTTTGTGTTTTAGTCTTGGTCGTACATGCCATGTTTCCTCAATGCAAACCCTAGCATATCTTCACATGGTATCAGAGTCAGTGCTCTTCTAAAGAGTATCCTGCGGTGATTGTGGAGGCTAGTCTTTGTGCGAGACTCACATGCAACTCGATTCTAACTCATAATGTCTTAGGCACCTTTTTCTAAGAATCCTATGACGCCCTATCATGCTTCTCCATCATTGGAGGCTATGAAAAGGCATTATGGTCTTAAGGAGAAGGTAGACACACCTTCACCTTTATCAACTTTTTCTTCTCGTTTTGGTCACCTTATAGATGAAGAGTTTGAGAAGTACTTATGTATCACATATAGTTCAATTTAAACTCCTCCAATGAGCGCTACAGCTCCGTCTGGACCAATTGGTAAGATTGGCCACCTCTCTGATATTGGAGGAACCACAACATTCGGCACATCTGGAAATCCATCTCCTTTATCTCAATCAAACCTTATGTCAAGTTTGTATTATATTTTTGAGTTGTATCAGCCAAAATCCTCTCCTATTCCTTCTTTTATTATGCAAGATCCTAATGATTTTCAATATATTAACTTTCATAGAGGAGGCTCTCGAAGCAAATATTCTTTATCAGGTATATCTTTACCATTTATTTCATTTGAGCAAGTAAACCATACTTCTCAACTCCCTTCCATCCCACCACTATCTTCTTCACATTCTAATCTACTCACATGTTCATTCCAAAATCCTAGATTACATTCCACTTCCCCTCAAAGCACACTAGGGGTTGGATCTTCCATCTTTGCTCCTACCACTTTCTCTTTCTCCATCCCACCATCTACCAACCCTCCATTAACTCCATCTCTTTATATGCATCATTAGAGAAAATGCCACCCTTTAACAATATACCTTTCACATACCCCTGCTTTACCACATCCTTTCACTCTAGGATGGTTTTGATGGGCATCTCCCTCACTACCCCTGAACACTCACAAACCCTCCACATGACCTTTTAAACACAAGGATATCCATCCTCTACTTATGGACTATCATCACACATCCCTTGGGTCACTCCTACGTCGCGATCTCCATCCTCTGCTCCTCGTGTCCATGTCCCTCCACCTTGGGCTCCACAAGCGATTACCATGCCCATACCTAGTCCGCCCTTGCCCACGTTTAGATCCGTTATGCACACTTCTCGTATGTATAGTAGACACTCTGGGATTCCTTCCCAAGTGTACTCCACTCCCACACCATATCTCCCCTATTCACCTTACTCCCATTACATACATTTTCCATCTCCTAGCACTACCACTCCTATTGCAACGGCCAAGAATGCCTTCAAAGATAAGACACCTTTTAACAAGTCAAATTTTACCACTTGGTTGAACTTCACACAAGTGCCTGAATCTCAGGGACTTTGGGATCTCATTGTTGGTACCAAGCTATGCCGGACCCTCGTTTAGCTAACCCTCATCACATCCACCAATGGAGAGCTCACAATGCCACAGCCAATGTTGAGTTAATATAGTGATTGCTTCTTGAGTTCCACTCTCAATTACAGCATTTTTCCCTCGCATCTAAGCCTTGGAGTCATCTCATTGAATGCTATGTGGCTCAAGATCACACTCAACGTATCAATCTCAATTTTGAGCTTCAAGAGTAAGGGGATGATCTAAAGGTCAAGTTGGCCAAATATCGGCGGTTACTCACGAAGTTTGCCACTGTTGGCTCCCCAAAGTCAGACAATGATCAAGTCACGTTCTTTTTAACAAGTTGCGTGACAAATACTTCCATTTTATCTAGCACATTATCTCACTATCTAGATTGCCAACCTTCTATGAGTTTGAATACCAATTCTTTCATTACATGAGACTGCACGATCAAGTCTACAAGTTCTCTATACACGTCCATTCAAAGGAGCAAGGATTGGTTGCCTCTTCCTTGGAAGGGAAAACCACCAATGGCAAGAACTCATAAGATACAAAGGCAAGCCAAAACAAGGGTGACACCACTTCCTCCGACGGAACCAAAGAAAAAATAAACCCTTTGACAACAAATTCCCAAGAAAAATAGGTTTCGCACACATTGACAAAGGTCCTACCATGTGGACAAGAAGTGTCGTACCAAGGCCCAAGGTCTTCCTTCTAGAACACCATCGCATACTACTACAATTGCCTCCACTCCGGTTGGCCAATCCAATGGGGCTACATCTCCCACTGTTGCACCATCTACTCAATCTATCCCAATGGCTACTGGATATGTTCCACATGGACAATCTTAGCAGGCTATCTCCTTTACTACTTCTGAAGAATTGGCTAATTGGTTTGCTAGTGACTTGCCTATTACACTTTATGCATCCACTCCTCATTACCCACTGCATCATCTAGGACTACTTCACCACCTAGCTGTACGCGATAGTGGCCACACTTAGCCTTTCCCTTTTTAGACCTCCGCTACATACTTACATACTCATTGCATTGCACTTAGCTTTGCTTTTTTTAATTTTCAGTTTTGATTTCTAGAGCATCTCACTACTCACCTCTATGCTTACAGATTTTGATTTCTTTTACACGGTTTTATATTTCAATGTTGGACTAACATATAGACTTACACCAATCCTTTCTAAGCTAGAGATAGGATATGCGATGTTCCTTTCATGGTTCCATCTACTTGGAGTTTTGTTCTTCTACCAGCATGGAGGCTTACCGTCCTACAACGGATCGTGCAGCATCTCTCTTAATGCTAGCATGGCATTACTATCCTTGCTCTTCCAGTAGGGATGCTTCATCATTTTCATCCATATGGTTTTCGGTCCCACATGAAAATCGACATCTTCAGGCTCTTCTTCCTTCTTCGATATCAACATCCAAGGTGAGAAGGGATTCCTACCCTTTTTGGTATTTTATAAGTTTTAACACCTGTCTTTAACATCGGCTCTTCACCCCTTGTTGTATATGTATTGCATGATTTCATCATCTTTATACTAGGACACTTGGGCAAGTAAAAAATTTTCCCACGAGAGATAGTCCAAGTGACACATGTTGCATGAGCATTCTTCAACATATAGCATACTATGCATCCCATTGTGCAAAGCACCACTAGACAGATCCTAAGTTTTTTTTATCAGTAGCTTACACCACCATCCTCCTTCACATGATACTTCATCACCTTTCCCTCGTCATCAACATCCTCGAGTGGTTGGGTAAGCTTGTACTGTTTGTGACGTATTGGGTGTACCATCCCTACTCTCATCTTCTCAATCACTATTACTTAATCGGCTGGTACCCCTAAAATTAACTTTCCACCAAAACAACAAACAAAAAAAGTTCAATGTGGTTCTATCCACCTTTGTAGAGCTTGGTAGGCCACTGGGCAGCTAATGAGCACCTTTGTCCGATGCCCTATCCTCTCTAGGATGACTACTTAGACTCCCTTTGCAAAATAGCCATCGCCTCTATAGTCTTGATAGACCATTGGGCAATCACAGCGTGCACCCTTTGTCCAATGCCCTAGCTGCTTTAGGGTGGGATGCCTTGGGATACACATTGCAAGCCTTTCTTTTTAAACTCAATTTTGAGCCTAAAAGGAGGTGTTCAGCTAAAACACACTTTACAACTTATTAGCATTTTTAAACAACCCCAAAACACACTTAATTAATGAAAATCCCAAATTTAGTGTGCGGTTCAAGAGAGTTTCAACAATCCCCCAAAACCCTAATTTTTTGGGACACCCTTCAACATCTATAAATAGATAGGTTGTCCACCATTCAGCTTCATTCTTTCAATGTGGATTTCAACCATTAGCCTTCACCTACACAGAGGTCTACTCTTCACGACTACTGCCACTTCTCTATCAACCCTTACAGTGCCTAGCACCTTTTTCTATGGTTGTCACCCACTATCTAGCGTCCTTTCTCTTGTTGCATTCAATCCCATCAGCGTTCAGACTACCTCCTCCAACTCATGTTTGACCCTCAATAACCAAGTGATAGTTACCTTCCATAGCATCAGGTACCAACACACCACAAACTGGAGATGTGCAATGAATGTGCTTAAACTAGACTTCATCAGCTGGCTAGTATCTGTAAAAGTATTGGCTCCACCAATGACTTCAAGATTTTGGAGCAGTCAAGCTTTCAGCCTTCTTACCCTATGCATTCTACTACATCCTTGCTATAAATATTTCTTGTTTCCAGTCTCACTCCTAGAGTTTCACTAACACACATGCTGCATCAAAGAGACGTGTTTCTGGAAGTTTGTAGAGCATTGGAACGCAAAGGTGTTTGGATTGAAAGTTCCACACATGGATTGAAGGTTCTGCACATGGATTCGTGACCTATTTTGCAGCTATATATTGCATCTAGGGTGCAGAATCTCACCCACACCTTGCAGCTCCACTAGTTAAGCCCATCGTCAATGCATCCATCTCAATGAAGGCGAATTTAATTTGCTCTGGTGCTCGTCTCTGATGCTCTCTAGCTCAATGACATGAGACGAATATAACTTGCTCTGCTTATCTCTGATGCTCTCTAACTCATTGATGCGAATTGGACTGTTACAACGGATGCTCTATAGCTCAAAATGCTATGGCGTCGGACTGTCAAATTCTCACATTTTGTTTCTGATCTCCGATGCTACATATTACCATAATATGACCGGTTGACGCATTGAACGTTTTTATGTGTGGTGGTGTGTAGCTGAGTGATACGAGCGGCAGCGTGAATCAGTGACGCAATGCGATAGATGTGCACGTTGAAGCTCTCTTGCTACATTGCAGGGAGATTGATGATGATTGGGATCTAAAATGCATCAGAAAGCAATCCTAAAGCGATAGACAGACAGAGACAGAGACAGAGAGCGCGAGAGAGGAAGCCTTTACCTGTACAAATGCCATGACTGAGGCTGGTTTGCGGGTAGCTTTTCATATTGAGAAGCCTTAGGGGGAGCATTTTCCAGATAAAGGGCCAAAAATAAGATAAAACCAGAAAGGTTATATCACTTTTCACTAAAATAAACTAGCGCTCCGCGCTAGGACCAGCGTTTTAGCGTGCCTACAAGCGAACCAATCCATCTCTCTTCCTTTATCTCTATCTTTTATTTTAGTTTTTTTTATTCTTTCTTAGTTTTTTCTCTCTCTCTCTTTTCTCCTTGCTTTCTCTCTCTCTCTCTCTCTCTCTTCTCCTTGCTTTCTCTCTCTCTCTCTCTCTCTCATTTTATTCTCCCTTCTTTCTCCTCTCTTTTTCTTCTCTCCTTCTCCTCTCTTTTGTTATTCTCTCTTTTAAATTTTTTTCTCTTTCTCTCTCTTCTCCTTCTTTCACTTTATTTCCCCCCTCAGTCTTTCTTAGAGTATGTAAATTTTATCTTTTTCTTATATATAATTTTTTCTTTTATGTTTATATTCTCTCTCTTTTCCTCTCTCTCTCTCCACCCCCGTTTTTTCTCCTCCCCTTTCTCTTAATTTTCCTTTTCTTGTTCTCTCCCTCTCTCTCTTTTAAATTCCCTCTCTCTCTCTCTTCTCTCTCTCTCTCTCTCTCTCTCTCTCTCTCTCTCAAAGTATATGAAAAACAATGTAAAAAAGTATAAATTTTTTTAAAAAATTAAAAATATTTAATTAAAATGAAAGTTTAAATTAAAAAGTTTAATCTAAGAGAGAGAGAAAAAAAACTTTTGATTTAAAAGCCCTACATATGAGAGAGAGATAGAGGGAAGAGGGGAAAGAAAAAAATTTAATTTTAAAAAGGCTATTCAATTTTCTCTTTCCCTCTCCCCTCTTTTCATCTTTTTCTCTCCTTCTTCTTCTTCTTCTTATTCTCAAAGTGTGTGAAAAACTATGTCAAAAAAGCTTTAAATTAAAAAAGCTTTTTAAAATGTTCAACTATGAGAGAGTGTGTGTGAGTGAGTGAGTGTGTGTGTGTGTGTAACTTTTGATTTAAAAAGAAGTTTGACTTAATTAAAGGAGAGAGAGAGAGAGAGAAACATATGCCCTACACATGAGAGAGAGAGGGGGGAGGGGGGAGAGGGGAGAGGGAAGGAATTTAATTAAAAAGGGGAGGGAAAAGAGAAAGGAAGAGATTATAAGTGAGAGAGAGGGGAGGGGGTTTCAATTTGTGTGTGTGTGTGTGTGTGTGAGCCTAGGCTCTACAATGAGAGAGAGAAGGGGGGGGGGGAGGGGAGGGAGGGGTTTTTAATTTAAAAAAAGAGGGGGAAGAGAAAATGAGAGATTACAAGTGAGAGAGGGATCGGGGAGGGGAGGGGGTTTTAATTGAAAAATGGAGGTTTGGAAAAAAGGAAGGTTCAATAAGCCCTCTGAAGATTCGAGACTTTTTGAACCTACAACCAAAATAATATAGTAGTAAGACTAGTGAGGCATGTGTAGTTAAGCTGAGTTTAAGGTGGTTTTGGGGAGGGAGGATCTTTGTGTTTATTTCATAACATAAACAACTTAAAGTTCCTCATCATATATACAACTCACACATATGACTACAAACTAACTTCACTTACAATCTTCATAATATTGCTTCAATAATCTCTATCTGCCAAAAACTATCCATTTCAACAACCAAAATAAAGAATGTATAGATTAGGATGTAGATAATTGTTCATTTTTTATTATTATTGGGTTATTTATATGCATGATATTTTCAAAAGTATTGCGACAATTATTGATGTACTGAGCATAATTGAAAGCAAAGTGGAATCGTAATAAGTATTAGTGAATAAGATTTTGCATTTTCAAGAAATAATACTTTTTACAACATATAGGATGTCCATGCAAATTATTATAGCCTCTAGTCATCAAGTTTTTTTCAAGAATTAGTATTTGTTTAATTGATCTTGCCTTTTGTATGTTTTCCACTATAGCTTCTATTTTCACATTGAAGTGCTCATTGAAGGGTTTGTATGTTTCCACATCTTTTTTCATCTTGTTGGCTGGCTTTTGTTTATGTTGTTACAATCTTTTATTCAAGTTCATGGCATATTCTATGTATCTTGAAAAGAAAAATCATACTCCCCTCCATCATCCCTCTAAGGGAAGAACATGATATTTTTTTTCACCAAATAGGGGTTGTTGGCAACCCCTTCTTGGTTAAAAAAATTTCACAAGTTGCCTCCATCTCTCTGATGGGATTTATGAAAGAATTATTTTTTCGACGGTTGTCTCGATAACCCTATGTTTGACGAAAAAAATTTCACAAGTCCCCTCAAAGAAATGGAGAAGACGTGATTTTTTTTTTGTCTCGAGAAGGGGCTAGCAACCCCCTTCTCAATGGAAAAAAAAATCAAAGCAAGTCACATAATCTCTCTTGTTTGTCTCGCTTTCTCCTTCTCTCATTCATTGCTGTCTCTCTCTCTTCTCCCCCTCTCTTTATATTTCTATTCAGTTTGAGAGAGAGAGAGAGAGAGAGAGAAAGAGAGAGAACTATTTACGAGTAAAGAGCTAACTATTTATTACAATATATGTCATAATCCAATGTGATACAAGTTCTATCAAACTTAGAGTACTCGCATGAATGTTTTTGTATTGCAAACAACACAGAGATAGAGAGAGAGAGAGCGAGCAAGCTATACACCGGTAAAGCAAGAATTGTTTGTTGCAACACATATCACAACCCAATGTAACACAAGATATTAACGTCTTCTAAAGACCAAAACTGGCCTATGAGACAAACTGTGATACAACTGATGAGGTCCAACTATCCAAAATAAAAGTGTTGAATGAAAAGCTAAAAACTGGAAAGGGGAACAAATGTCGGCTGTGATAGGGGAACAATTGTCGACTGTGATAAAGTGGTGCAATGTGTATATGTAACAGATGCAGGGAGATATACTATCCTGGGATGTAGTAGCAGTCGTTGAAGTTGCTAATAGCAGGTGATCCCTCCTAGATGTAGGATGTGGTACATCGACGGTGGAGAAAGAGCAAACTGGAGATCTGAGATCCAATGTGTCGAGTGTCGTCGGATCTCAGTCTGCTGTCGATGTAGATCAAGAATCCTCCAGATCTCCTGTCGGTGTGGCTGTGGAGTCCGAAACCCACGGATCCTCATGCGGCATCGGGTACGCTAGTCCTCAGCCTATTGTAGTGTGAGCCCGGAGGTCTGGCTGGAGGCTGGTACAGTAGCTCTCACTCTGACTGTCTGAAAGAACTGTGTAATAGTCGTCTGGGTGGGAGAGAGAGAGAGAACTATGAATGTGTGTGTTGTGTGAGAGGAGAGAAGAAGCGAGAGAGACAAAGAGAATGAGCTACTTACATGTAGAGAGAGAGAGAGAGAGAATGAAGGTGGTGGTAGTAGTGGAGCTAGCGATGGTGGTGATAGTAGTGGTGGAAGTAAAAGTGAAGGTGGGTACATCTAAGGGTGGAATAAGTGAACTATGTGGAATAAGAATAGAGGGGTTGTCAAAAAAAGCTCGCTTAGAAGTTTACTCAAAAAACTCACTTCTTGTCCTACCCCAAATTGGCAATAGTTGAACTATGTATGGCAATGCAAAATGATACACATCAATTCTTGTGACAACAAATGTGAGACTTTAGTTTATGTCTCTAAGTCATAGGCTATGGTATGTAAACCATTATGATTCCTACATGGAGGAGGTGTTTAGCATATTGTTTGTACTAGTATGACTAGCAATATTTTAGGCCCAAAAGTTAACACAAGGACTAGTATCAAATACTAATGCTTTGTTTTACCCATAGGTAATTTGTTCAAAGCCTAGATCTAAACAAAATGAAAGAAAGAACATGTTCAAAACTTTATGTACTCTTCTACATCATCAAGAGATTATGTCACCAAATAGTTTAGCTAAGCAGGAAGATGAATGTCCATTCCTATAACCCCAATGCTTTTTCATGTTGATGGAACCTCAAACTAGTTAGTCTTCAATACATATAATATTCTGGTGCACATGGTTATAGAATTAGGATCCCTAGCTAAGTCAATTAGTTGTGTATAAATAAGTTAGAAAGGAGTTAGTCTAGTTAGTAATGTTAGTACTTAGTCTACTTAGATTATGTCAATATTAATAACTAAGTATTTAAATAAAAAAGGAAAAAAGTACTACTATATTATTAAGGAGGACCATATTAACTGATGCCTAGTGTCATGGGGACTCAACCACATTCCTAAACCTTGTGTCTTGTCATCAACATAGGGAGGGACCCTCCAACTCACCCCATCCCAAATTGACATCATGATGCTCCTTTGCAGGGATGGAGTGGGTTTTGTGGTGTGCCATTTCTCATCCTTGAACTATCGAACCTCCTTTTGTAAGATTGCCAGGGTGCTTTCACCTTGCACGCATGCACACACACGCGTGCGCACGTGTGTGTGTGTGGAGAGAGAGAGAGAGAGAGAGAGAGAGAGAGAGAGAGAGAGAGAGAGAGAGAGGACCTAGAGAGGTTTTTAATGGTAATGTATGTATACTAAAATGATGACAAAACATGTTGTCAATTTTGTTACATGTTGGTATGACATAGCATGACATGTGGCATGCACCATAGTTCATGACTTTGTTGTACCAGACCTTTGTGCTTATGATTGTTGGGGGGTGGGGCCTATTCTCTCATCAGTTTGTCAAAGTTGGGGTTGACATCAAAAGCGACCACGTTTTTTCCAAATTAGAATTTGATAACATTAAATGTTGACTTGCGAGACAAAAGGCAATTGCCTCTCCCAGATCATTTTCCAACTAAACTAACATTACGCAACATAGAATAGAGAGACACACACTCTCTCACACATAGAAGAGAGAGAGAGAGAGAGAGAGAGAGAGAGAGAGAGAGAGAGAGAGAGAGAGAGAGAGAGAGAGAGAGAGAGAGAGAGAACTGTAATGTTGTGCTAGAAGTAGAGGATAAGAACCAGTGCAATTCAAAATGCTTTCAGAAATCTAGTGCTTTGGGGTAGAACCTAGAAAGCATAGAAGAGGCAGAAGAACTTGAAGTTCGAATCTATGCGCAGAATGTGGATGCTCTCAAAAGTAGCAGTAATGTTTTAGGGATAGATGATGTATTTTGCATTGTTATTATGCAATCAAACTTCGAACAACTTGAGCTTACAAACATAGTCCAGCATTAGAAATCTCCCAATGAAGTGACTTTGATGGATGGACAATATGAAAGCAAAATAATTTATGCAAATGTTATATTAGCAATACATCAAACTATTGAAAGTCTTGATGAATTAGACTCCATGAAGAGGCTAGAATATGTGCCCGAAGTGGTCAATCTCAAGAGAAGTGGTAATGTTTTAGGGGGAGATCATGTATTTGGCACTACAATGTTATCATGCAGTCATTTTCTAAACCACTTGAAATTTGAAACACATCTTTGCTTAAGCTAGGTTAGTTGCCTAGCATTGTGTTGTAGGTTTTGGAGGGAGTGGATGCTTTAGTGCTGTCTAGCATTGTGTTGTAGGCTTGGGAGGTAGTGGATGCTTAGCAATATAAGAAAAAATAACATAACCATATGTGTAAATGAAGGGTAAGATAGGGCATAATGTAAATGAGGCTTTAGAGATTCTTCTTGGTATAAATGGGGGCTCAAGGAAAGGTTGAGAGCTTAAAATCATAAGCCTTATATTAAAATAGTCAACATCACTTTTATGTAGTTGACATGGCTACTTTGATGGTTATCAAATGTGATGCTCCAAGTGATGTGTGGATTGCCACTAACTTGGTGCCTTTGATTTCGGGGCATGTTGGTTACCTGATCATAGTGGAAGTTGAGTTGGTATTCATGATTATGTTTATGGAGCTGCTATCATTGGTGACACAAATTCATAACTATGGATGATGGGTTTCTACTACTACCGCCTTCACGTTGTTGTAGCTAGTCTTGGAAAATTGCAATGCTTGGTGATCTGATACATAGAATATTATGTGAGATCTCAAATGTGTAGTAGTAAACGTTTGGGAGATGCTTGGCGATCTGATGCGTAGAGCACATGAAATCTTTGCTGCGTAGTAGTGGACGTTAGAAAGAAGCACAAGGATGCGTAGGACACATGAAATTGAAAGGGAAGTGGAACCCAAGAGGAAGAAGCTTGGCGGTGAGAGCATGGCGGATGGAGAGAAAGAGCAAGAGAGAGAGTGTGAAACTCAAAGTGGGAATTCCAACAACCACAATGTGTGGCCGGGCCTTCCTTTATTCAAACTATCACTAACCTATAGTGTGTAATGGTAGGTATTGTCAGTGTAGTAATATACGGGCGGCTAGGTGGAGGCGCCTTTACCTCCAACAACCTCTCACTTAAAGGTGAATCTGCCACAGTGTGAGAGAAAAAAGAAAAGATTGTACAACATGTACACATGTGCAACAAGATGAGGAAAAGACTCCATCTCATCCAATGCCCATCAATCTCCTGAGGAAGGCAAAGCGCTCGGTAGTGAGGCTCTTCGTGAGCAAGTGTGCAGGATTTTGCTCAGTCAAAATCTTGACAAGGTCAACAGTCTTGTCCTCAACGACCTCGTGAATGAAGTGATACCTCACCTCAATATATTTTGTTTTCGCATGGAAGAGCGAATTCTTGGCCAACTGAATGGCACTCATAGAATCCGAATGTAGTGTAGGCATATCATCTGTCATACCAAGGTCTGCGATCAAACAACCTAACCAGATAGCCTCCTTGCAAGCCTATGTGGCTGCAATATACTCGGCCTCTGTAGTAGAAAGAGCCGTACACTTCTGCACCCTGGACATCCAAGAGATAGCCCCTCCAGCATAGGTGAACACATAGCCAAAAGTGGACTTCCTACTATCTGCATGTCCTGCATAATCAGAGTTAGTGTATCCCACGATTCCTATATCCTGGCTACCATAGCAAAGGCACATATCTGCTGTGCCCTTTAGGTACCTCATGATACCCTTCATGGCATCCCAATGTTTCTTGCTAGGTGTAACCATATAACATGCCACAACCCCAAATGCAAAAGCCATATCTGGATGGTGGCTATCATGGCATACATAAGACTGCCCACGGCTAATCCATAGGGAATCTTGGCCATCTCGGCTCTCTGCTCATCTATCTACGGACAATCGGCCTGTGAAATGTCAACGAGAGGGACTGGGAGAGAGAAAGAAGAGAGAGAAGACTGCAGAGAAGAAGAAGAAGAAGAGCAAAAGAGAGAGAAAGACAGGTATGAGGAGAGAGAAAGAATAGAAATGGAGAGAGAAAGACAGGAAGAGAGAGAGAGAGAGAGAAGACATGGAAGCTTGGAGAGCAAGGTGAAGGAGAAAGAAGACTTGTATTAATTATCTGATAATGAAAAATTAAGTCTTTCTCACCTTATATACCAGCCAGTGTAGCTAGTATTTCCCCGTTATTAAGTCCCCCTCTCTTACATTCCATCCCCACTTGAAGGTTTTTACCCTCAAAAACAATTTGGGCACGTGTGGTAACTGGGAGGGGCCGATCAGAGTACTACTCTGCTGCATTATTACAAGGGTATACTAATGGATGAAGAGGTATTATTGTGTATGATTGGTCATGGGGTATATACGATACTTGGGCCTTATTGGGGAGTTATAAACATGAGTTTTGACCCAAATATCTGGAGTAAATGCGGGCTACAGACAGTGGACAGCATGTTGTTTACTACAGGACCCTGTTGTAGTGAATCTGTCATAACTTTTTGTGGGAGGCTTCGAACGGGGTGTGCTATATATCAAAACGGAGCTCTTGAGAAGTACTTTCAGCCCATGTATGGTATGCATTGCTGTCCGTAGTACAGAATAAAATCTGCTTTAAAACAGATTGCTGTCTGCAGTTAGTCTCGGAGAAAACATGGCCATAGTTAGCTAGATTTCAGCCAAATTTGCTTCTAAAAGGTATGGGAACTCTTCCAAAACTGAAGCTGGTCTCCAAGAAGCTTTCTTGAGTGGTAAACCTTGCCACTTGATCAAGTATTCCATGATCGAGTGAAAGATAGCAAGAAGAAAGATGATGAAGATAGGTTCGTTGAAGAATACTAGCTCAAATCCAAAGAATGGAAGAAGATGAATAACAAGGCACTAGGCATCATTGACTGAGGACTAAGTGATGATGTGCTACATCATATCTCTGGCATTAGAGAGGCCAGAACTTCTTGGGAGGAACTTGACAGGATATTTGGTACCCAAGAAAAGAATTCAAAATTAAAATTACTCATGCAGTTTTATAAACTAGATATCAAAGATAGTGCCTCTATGACCGCACACATTAACAAGTTCAAGAGCCTAAAAACCCAGCTTGCAACTCTTAAGAAGAATATTGATGAAGATGAAGCAATAGCCATACTGCTAGCAAGTGTAAATAAGGATCCATATGAGAACCTTGTGTCCATGCACCCTAAAAGTCTCTTACTCAAAGACATTAAGCACTCACTGCTTGATGGAGAAAGAAAATTTAAAAGCAAAGATGTAAAAGCCTCTTTTCCCTTTGTCCTATGACTTTTTTGGGTATGTATTGAATGAGGCCTTCTTCATCTATCGATGGGAGTTCCTCAATATAGTCCACTGTTGAGCCAATGAAGGGCTTCAACTGACTCACATGGAAGACATTATGGATCTTCGTAGATGGGGGTAATGCCAATCGATATGCCAAGTCTCCCACTCTCTTGATAATCCGGTATGGTCCATAGAACCTGTGTGCCAACTTATTGCTGGACTCATCTTTAAGGGAGGCATATCTAGAATTAGGCACTTTCAAGAGCACCAAATCCCCTTCTTGGAACTCCACATCCCGTCTTTTGTTATCAGCATAAAGCTTCATTTAATCTTAAGCTCTCTTCAAGTTAGCTATACACTGCTGAAGTAAGGCCTGCATTCTATGTGGATTTATTTTATCATTGAAGATAACCACAGGAAGGGGCACCTTGTAGCCATACAGGGCCTCAAAAGGTGAAACTCCAATGCTAGCATGTGTGGAGTTATTATAAGCAAACTCAGCCAAATGCAACCATGAGTCCCAAGCATGCTGCACATCATGACAGAAATGCCTCAAGTAAGTTTCCAGCCATTTGTTAACCCTTTCTGTCTGACCATCTGCCTATGGATGGCAAGCAATGGAAGGGGCTAACTGAGTGCCCATAGAGCTGAAAACTGCCTACCAAAAGTTACTCATAAACTTAGCATCTTGGTCATGCATAATGACCTGTGGTAAGCCATGTAATTTGAAAACATATTCCATGAATTGCCTAGCTACTTAAGAAGCATTATATTGAGTCTTTGTGGGAATGAAATGGGCTGCCTTTGTGAGTCTGTCCACAACTACATAGATGTTGTCCCAACCTTTCTTGGTCACCGGTAGGTCAATAATGAAGTCCATAGTGATGTGTGTCCACTTGCCTTCAAGCATAGGCAATGGCTGAAGTAAACCAGCTGGCTTTAAGGTGCTGTCCTTGTTTTGTTGACAAGGCATGTAGCCCAAGACAAAGTCTTTCACATCTCTCCAAAGGCCCTTCCACTAAAAGCTTTTAGCAATTTTGTCATAGGTCTTAAAGACTCCCAAATGACGAGCTATAGGGGCTGAATGCATCTCCTGCATGATTTTCTGCTTGAATGGGAAAGCATGAGAGATGGCAATTCGGCCATTATACCATAAAAGCCCATTTTTCAGTTGATACGAAGAGTTTTCCACACATTGTCCTTGCTGTAATTTTTGAAATACATTACTGAAATTAGCGTCTAATAGGTAAGCCTTAGTATCCAATCACTGTGTAACTCCATGACAGCATAGACTTTACATGGCCACATCCTAGACAAGAAATCAGCCACTACATTGTCCTTTCCACGAGTGTGGGTGATGTCAAAGTCATAGTTCTGCAAGGTGGCTACCCATCTCCTTTGCTTCGGAGTCAGATTTGACCGAGACAAGAAGTACTTGAGTACTATATGGTCGCTTTTCACTCTAAACCGGCTGCCATACAAATAATGATGCCATTTCTTGATGGTATGAAAGATGGCCAGCATTTCCTGATCATAGACATTCATAACCCTCTCATTTTTAGCCAGCTTTCGGCTCTCAAAAGCTATGACCCCATGTTCTTGCAGCAAGACTGCACCAATTCCTCTCCCATTGGCATCACATTGAATGGTGAATTCCCTAGAAAAATCAGGGCATACCAAGATAGGGGTTGAAGTAAGCAAATCTTTTAGTTGATTAAAGCTTCTATTTGCCAATGCATCCCAGAAAAATGCTTCTTTCTTCAGCCTATTATTGAGAGGGGCTACAATAGTGGCATAGTGCCGAATGAATCTACGGTAAAATGAGAAGAGACCCAAGAATCCTCTCAAAGAGGTACTATTTGCAGGTGTGGGCCAACCTCTAACACACTGCACTTTCTTTGGGTCAGCTCTAATGCCTACCTCACTGACAATGTGTCCCAAGTACTCAACCTCAGTCTGCATGAATGAACACTTTGTCTCCTTAGCAAAGAGTCTATGCTGTCTAAGTATATCAGATATTTGCCTCATGTGCATAAGGTAAGCTTCCTTTGAGTGACTATAAATGAGGATGTCATCGAAAAATACCAATACAAATTTGAATAAGTAAGGCTGAAGTATTTTGTTCATGAGGCTCTGAAACGTGGCCGGTGCATTAGTCAAGCCAAAGGGCATGACTAAGAAGTGATAGAGCCCACGATCAATCCTGAATGCAGTCTTTATCTCAAGCCCTTCACGCATGCGTATCTGATGGTAGCCGGATCTCAAATCAATCTTTGTGAAATACTTAGCTCCCTTCAACTCATCTAACAGGTCGTTCACCCTAGGAATAGGGTATCTATTCTTGATAGTGATCTTATTCAGATCTCTATAATCTATGCACATCCTGAAAGTGCCATCTTTCTTTTTGACCAGCAAGATAGGTGATGCAAAAGGGGATGAGCTAGGCTCAATGAATCCCATATCTACTAAATCCTTGACCTGCTTGGCCACTTCTTCTCTTTCACATTTGGACAACCTGTAAGGGGGTTTATTGACCGGCTTGGAGTGGGGCTCCAAATCAATGGGATGATCAACTACTCTCTTGGGAGGTAATGCTGTAGGTAACTGAAACAAGTCACCATATCCCGCAAGTAGAGCCTTAAGGGCTGAATTATCATGTATTTTTCGAGACTGGTCTGCATTTTCCTTGTTTAATTGCAGCACAAAAATATGGGAGCATTTCTTGAACTCTTTCTTGAGCTATTTGGCTGTAATAAGCTGAAATTCACTGCTACTTTTAATTCCTTATAGAGGTGAACAAGCTATCCAGCCCTGAAAAACTACATGTATAGCAATGAAAAATCCATGGAAATGGTGCCCAAAGTTTTCAGCCAATCGCAGCCCAACACAATGTCTATCGGCCCCATATTGAGTGCAATCAAATCCACTTTATGCTCATAATTTTCAGCAAGCTTAATAGGTACAACTGGGCATACATGAGTACTAATTTCCTCACTCCCATTGGCCACTTGCACCCTCATTGGTTGCTGTAAATCAAAGACAAAACATTTCAGCTTGTCCATGACTGCTCTATTTATGAAACTGTGTGTGCTACCACTATCTACCAAGACAAATACATCTTTCTCGTGAATCTTGCCTTGAAGACGAAGAGTGTTGGGGCTCTTAGATCCTGTCCAAGCATCCAGGGAGATAGTACAAACAATGGCAGCAGCATGTGAACCATTCTCATATTTACATCTACATGACCGTCGGGGTCAAATGGAAAGGTGTCAGCCGGGTCAAAGAATTCTTCTTGCCCACATTCCTCTTCAACCTCATCATTTTTGGCAGTGATTGCAAAGGCACTTGCATCCTCATGATCCTCATCAAATTCATCAAAGACTAACATGCTATGTACCCTTTCTTTTGCATTCCTATAAGCACATTTAGATGCATGCTTGGCTGTATACTTTTCCCCGTATTTAAAGCAAAGTCCTTTTTCTTTCCTCTCTTTGTAGAGGTCCACCAGGATAGAGCGCTGACCACAAAAGCTGAAGCATTTTTACCCTTGTTGTTCCCTTGTCTATTTTCAGCTCTTCCTTGATTTGCAGTCCTGAAATTACTGTTTTGCCTAGAGGCATTAAAGGTGGGGTATGTGGGGATCTTCGGGGTGCTGAATGGCATATTTCCACCACCATAACCTGCCCCAAACTTCCCGGGCCTTACAGCACTTCTTTGCTGCCCAAAATGTGACTGCATAGGTCCTCTTTGCTACCCAAATAGTGGCTGAGACACCCCTCTTTGCTGTCCATGCTGAAATGAAGCATCTCGGCGGTACTTACGAGAGTACCTCTCAGCCAACTCAATAGCTTTGAAAAAATTTGATGAACTTTGGGCTGAAACATCAGCCGAGAGTTGGGGATCCAAACCATAAATGTACTTGTGAAGCTTTGCATCATCACTAATGGACTCAACATACATTGTGAGATTGAGGAATTGGTTTGTGTAGTCACGCATTGTCATCCCACGTTGCTCTAAGCCATACCATTGCCTTGCAAGCTTCTCCTTCTCAATCGGAGATACAAAGACTTGAATCATAAGAGCTTTGAATGCATCCCAAGTATCAACAAGCTGCTAATTTTCCCTCTTTATGTACTGTCACTACGTGTGGGCAAAGCCCTCTAAGTGTATCGTAGTAAAGTGTATCTTTTAATCGTCATTTCTTGGCATAATGTCAAAGTAGTCTTCAAGCTTCAAGGGCCATTCTTCTAATTGAGCCGGGGAGGACAACTGGCCGTTGAACTTTGAGAAAATGATTTTGTCTCTCAACTCCCTTTCATGGTTGGGGGGCTGTCCCATATACCCAAAGTGGGGCTGATCCATTGGGCTACCAAGAAATGACCCATTGTTTGAGTGATTCCTTCCAAAAGATGGTTGAGCATGCATAGGTGGCATGGGAACGGGAGGTGGCTGAGAGTTACTCCTCATCCCATTGTTTATGGGTTCCTCATGCCTTTTTGAGGGCTCTCATTGCTCAAAGCTGATGTTGGGAATGCCCGTTCTTCCCAAAATACATTGGGTACTTGCATAGGTTGCATTCACAGATGGAATGGTCACTCTTTCAGCTTGCATGCTTGGTCTATCCTCTTTTTCCTTGCCTTCAATTTGGGAATCTATCCACATTGAGAACTTGGCTGCAAGTGCTTCCATGGTAGAGGTCATTCGATGCATCTCCATCACCATTTGTGCTTGACCTTCCATTACTTCCCTATGCCTCTCCGCTTGTCTAGTCTTGTGTGAACTGAGAGTATGATTGAGTGCACTAAGACTTCCCATGGAGTGAAAGAGGTCTTCCTCTTGAACGTCAAAGTTGGTGTCATCCCTCAAGGTGTGCGCATCCCTTATCTGTTGTTGAACATCTTCATTTGCTTTGTTTTTCCCCCGTTACCCGCCATGTCTAGGTGCAGTCCCGTGAGACCACCTGTCACTGTTTTGGCTATAACTAGAGCTAGACAAATCCAATTGACCTATTTTTTAGTTCAAAACAGAGATATCGATGCCCTCTTTGAGATGAGCATAGGCACAAATTCCCAAGTTTTATACATAAAATTTTGTAATAAGAAATGTGGGATTGTTCTGTGCAGTCCAGCACCCTGTCTACACCTAGGAAATGCCTATTTTGGGCTGTAGGTATTTGGTATGCTCCAAGTGGGTATCCAAAACTGAGTAGGGTTTTTGGCAAGGCTTGAGAGTATCTCCAAGGTCAGCACCTCAATTCTTGGGAGTGGCAACACCTCTGCAAATGCAAGCAATTTCTCTATAGTACCCTGAAACAGTCACAAGAGGGTTGAATTTGGGTTCCCCTTCTATTGCACTGTGGGATTCACTGTTTGCTTGGCATCATATATGACTTTAGCATCCCTTACCATGTTTGGCATCACTTCAGCATTACTGATCATAAGAGTAAGCATTCCATGACCATATCCAACAAGACAGGCTCTCATACATGCATAACCACTGCCCTTACTGCATATATGATTGCATAGGTGAATCCCATGATACATATATCCATCTTCAATCCAAGTGAAGCAATACATTCCCATAAATCACTACATACATAGCTACATGTGTATCAAAGATACATTTGCTGATACATGTGCTGAAGTACAATCATACATCCCATGCACACAAGAGTGTGTCATGCCATAGTCATCAAAATTTCCATCATGGCAAGTCAATTTCTCAATTTCCCAAGAAATACCTGCACCTGCAAATGAGTTTTGGGCTCCGGATCAGCGGGAGGTGGGCAAAGTTCCCCTCGGGCCGAGTTGTGCACCCCTTTAGGGTCTTTGATGGCAAGGGGGGGTCACCCCTCTTTTGTCTTGCCACCTCGCCTAGCATCGGGCTTTTCCTCACCCGGAATATACATGGTAGACATTTATTAATTAAACACCCATCATGAGATGCATTTTAGGAATGGAAATTTTGGCTTTTTATGAAGTGCATGGAATTGAAATTGGGAATAGGGATAGAGAGCTTATTGGTAGTGACTCACTGCCAACTCACCCTTATACAATGGATTAATTAATCAATTCTTGGCTCAAGCAATTCACAAGAAGCCAAACAGGTTATGGTTAAGCAAAAGTATAATCTCAATGAAGCTTCAGTATGAATAAAATCCATTCCAATGCCATAGAATCAAATGAGAATGACTGAGATTAATATTTAGTATACATACAATGTTTGGGACTCCTATTACCTACTTGGACTCATGCATCCTCTCAAACAAGTGGATAGGATTCAACAAGAAGCTTAATGGGAGAGAATGAGAGCCAAGAATGGGTTACCTTGTGTTGTTTGATGAAGATTGCAGCCACTAATGCCACTTCAGTCCTTCATGAGAGCTCCAATTTGATCCCGCATGCTCCATAGCTCCAAAATGGTTATGCTCCGTCAAGAAGATATGAATTCAAGCTTGGGGAAGAAGGATTCTTCAATGGGGGAAGGGCATTGCTTGCATAGACTGATCAAGAGAAGGATTCCTTCCAAATGAGCACTCCATAATGCTTTCTTGCTTCCAAGAAGCCTTCAAACCTTGAGAATGAGCTCCAATGTGGCTGTAGCTTGGAGATAGGATGGCTCAGAACCTTTCCATGAAGAGCTCTTGCTGAAATTGAAGCTCTACTTCCATAGCCATGGCTGCCCACAAATGCATGTCTTCAAATCTTGCTTCTAATCTTCTTCCCATGCTTTTTGATGGCCAAATCTTGAGCTAGGCTTGAAGAGTGAACCCCCCAGACCAAGAAGAGACCAAAATATTCAAGATTCTTGAGTTTAATGCCAAGCTTTCATGGCTGCCATGGACTGCATATGATTAGGGTTTCTGAGATGGAAGGGAAGTCCAAGAAGATGAGAAAGGAGGCTTCAATCTTGCCCAAATGACCTGCAAGAAGTTGGGGATGAGAGCCAAGAAGGAGAGCTTGTGGTGCTGTCATTCTGGCCTGGAATCTTCTTCACCTTCATGTGGTAGTCATTGATGCTCATACTTTCTCTTTGCACATTGTGCAACTCTTGCTTGAGTTGCATTTTCTGGCTTGCGTATTTGTGCTATACATTTTTGACAAAGTATCCCATGCCTCCTTTGGCGTACTTGCATCCTGAATATGCACAATCATAGAGTCTGAAATGCTGATAGACAGCCAGTACATAACTTTCTTGGCTCTCTCATGCCATCCTTTAAATGCCTACATTTGCTGTTGATTGGGAACATCAGGAAGAACTGGTTCTTCTTCATTTCCTGCAATGAATTCCCAATATCCTTTTCCCATAAGGAAATTCGTCATTCTAAACTTCCATGCTTGGAAGTTGTTATTGTCAAGATTTTCAGTGACAATCCGTGAAAGAGAATCAGATGCCATTACAGAACACTGCAAAAAATTCTGTCACTGCAAAAAGCACAACTTCAGCCTCACAAGGGCAAATCTGCAAAACTGACGAAAGTGGTATTTGACCACACAGTCACTTCCTAGTGACGATTTTGCATCAACAGGCAACAAGGATGATTCTGTAACTCCCAATGTCTTTGCGCACAGGCATACGATGCAATTTCTACAGTAACTTTTCACCGACCTATAGAACAGTGGTTGCACAGCAAAAAACAGGGCCTTTTCCTGAGTGCGTGCGGAAAACTTCCGCCTCCAAAACAAGCACCGAAATGGCCTCGAATAAAAAAAACAGGGCAACCAAGAGCTAAAGCCCTTATCTGCAGCATATACTACGCTCTTGCTACACCGCGAAGGGTTTCTCAATCTGAGACAATGCACTCTTGCACTTTCCGGCTATGCTACCTGCAGAGACTTGCTCCCAAAACAGAAAAATGAAAGCAACACTGGTCCTCTTACCAGAACACCGTGAACTTGGTTTGCTTTCTTGAGCTCCTCACCACGAACAAGGCTCTGATACCATGTCAAGATTGTGGGAGAGAAGGAATGAGTCTCACTTGTAGCTTTCTTGCTTGCACAATGGGGGAATACACACACAGGTGGAGGCTGAAAATAGTTTTCCTCTTCTTAGTTGTGTAAGCCAAAAGGAACTCTAGTAGATAGAAATAGAAGAACCCTATATATGGGTCTCAAACCAAACTCAACTAACTAAGGTGGCATACTAACTGAGCCACGAACTAGAGTAGATAAGGATAGTTGTCATCTAGCTATTATTCATGGGCGGTGTACCAACCGCATCTATAGCTAACAAGTCAGTGACATAAATGCACAACGGTCACCCTGGCATATCACGAGTGGAGCTCGATATCTCAACAAATACAACGCCGCGATGGATATCCAAAGCGTTGCTACTTGCTCAAGGGTATTATGCAGGTAACTGATAGATTTGGATACCAAAACCCCTTGTTAAACATCCTTTGTCGACTAAAGGCTAGATCATATCAAGAGCAAAGAAGCATAGGAGGAGATCTAAACGAAGAACCAAGTCTCAAGTCAAAAACAGTGGAGTGACCGAGCCCCTCATGGTCGAAATCAAGAAACCCAACGGGACCAATTGGAGGGTAGATCCTCAGCCTAGCATGCTTGACAAGCAGACATCAGATGTAATCGTTGAGGATACACAAAAGCCACTAGTGCCCAAGGAGCCTTTGATTCCCCAAGAGGATAGCAGGCATCATAGGCACAACATTGCTCATGGCAAGGTTAAATGCTCAACAAAGCAAATGGCACAATCGTCTAATAGCCTTGAGCAAATCATTCAGCTAGTGCCACACCCACCTATGAGTCCTAGATCTCCTACGCCCTCTTTTCCCAAACAGACACAGGAAGCACTACAGCAGTTGTCAAGGGCGACTGCTCAATTCCAATCTCTATCTAAGCTTTTAAATTTCCAAGAGGAGGGACATGACACCATCTGTAGCTCTCGACCCAAGGATATGCCTGAGCAACCTAATGTGACTAGATCAACTCATGCTCGATCTACACAGATGAGTGCTCAAAGGGCAACAAAAGACACGACCACTTCCGATCGCCCTAGGGACTTGACACCGCAATCCACCAAGGGTAGCCAACCCACTAAACTCGCTGCTACTACTTCCAATCAAGGATCACAACAGTCATAGTCCTTGGCCGTGACAATGCCCCTTGTAGAACATGTCCTTAGCAGTTTATCTGTGGAGGAGGTGTCGCAACCAACTTCATTGACAACTCCAACACTTCCAAAGCGCCTAAAGTCTAGGTTGGAGGAGTTAAACAGAAGGGAAGAGCTAGACTCTCCAAAAAGGGAGGCAGTTGTACCCTCACCCCCTAGCGAGGCTATTCAGTAGGCCACGGCTATGTCCCATAAGGACACGCTAGAGAAAGAGAATGCTGAGGCCCCAAGCACATCAACGGTTGACCTGGTTGAGGGCCCTGAGTCATTGAGAGATACACCTACACTGACTAGGAAAAAGAGGAGAAAACAATGAAAACAACAGCAGTTGCAGGTGGTTGTGGACCCCAAGAACATTGAGACGAAGAGCACTAGAGAGTTGAGGAATAAAGCATCGAGTCCATCCACCACTGCACCAATTGATGCCTCTCCTAATAGCGGTGAAACCTCAGACACATCCGTGTGCTTTGAAAAATCAAAGCAGTCATTACCATCAATGGCTGCTTGCAACACTCAATCCACCAACAATGGAACTCGCATTGACCAACCAAGAGTGGATACAACGCTATTACAACATGGTGACAAACTTATACCAATCACATCCAAGGAGAACCATGACGCAATGACAAAGCCTCAGGAGAAATATGAAAACCCCAAGAGCATAAGAAATCCTAGCATTGATCAATCTTGCTCATCTAGGCCTGAGCTCCCCAGCTATGCTAAAGCCTAAGGAAACCCTTAGGACTTTGCATGAGATAGCAACCGAGCAATCCCTCATAGAACATAGAGATATCGCAGAGTGCTTGACCGAGTGGGACACTAAACTGAAATTATTCGCACGTGTCTATGTTCATGCAGACATGGGTACATTCCCTAGGGAGCAGCTTGAGGAATATTTGCCTTATCCGCCATCGTGGGAAGAGCAAGAATATCTTGACGGACATTATGACAAGATCTTACATGAACGCATACGACTCATCTCTGACGAGGAGGCTGACGAACTACGCTTAACCGTGACATTTAATGAAATGCTTTGCCAGCCAAATCTCTTAAAGATAGAGCAACTAAAGCGACAATCAGAGGGTGGAAGCCAATTTGAAAAATGTTGGTTTGAAAACCGCGCTACAATGGCCGAACTTGGAGCCCAAATCATGACAGTCTCAGAGGAGCGACTGGCCAAATGGCGGTCCCAAAGAGACCCGACCTATGTGGCACCATGTTTACCGCAGCACAGAGGAGCGGGAAATGGAAAAAAGGAAATAGCAAAAGGCGCATGACAAAAGGAAGAAAAATGCACCTTAACTGGTAACCAGACCCTGAAAAAATTAAAAGCACAGGCACGACCCTCAGGAAGTCTTAGAGTCGCCCAAGGAAAGTAAAAGAGTAAAAAGTGCACCATTAAGTGTAAAAGCGCTCCTGAATCCTTGTAAAAGAGTGCCAGGCTCATTCCTGTGCAAATTGTATGCATTAGTTGGGAATAGGATAGATTAGAATGGTGGGAAATGAGAAATGGGCCTAGGCTAATGGCCGGCCATGTAAAAGGAGGACAAAGCGGATCTCCGATGCACAGAGTGTGGAATCACACATCTGTTTCCTGACTGTCCTAGGCGGAAGCCATCAACCAGCTCTACCAACATGCCATCGGTACCTTTGGGGATTTTTGGAGTGGAAACCTTTGACAGCGAGGATACACCCATCCCATTATATGTTATGACGCGAGCTCAAACAAAATAGGTAGGCATCTCTTTTCCAGGGCCAAGTAACCTTGACGCAACCTCAATAGGAAAGAAAAGCCGGAGGAGACGAAAAAATAGAACCGATGCAAAGATAACTCTTAAAACTGAGGAAGCGACTACGTTAGTAACGGGAAAGAGGGTCATAGACACAGAGGCGGAGACCTCAGCTCCTAAGACAACCGAGCTAGGGAGTGCCAAGGTAGGGGAATATCCCCATCCCAAACGGCAACTCGAGGCTATAGCTAAGGTCAAGGAGTGGGTCAAGGACGCCCAAAAGCACCTCAAGGATACTGAACCCATATTAGAAGATCCTATTGATGATTTCTCCAGCGTGAGCACACCAGTCTCACCTTCAAAACCACAAGCTGCGAGCATACCTGCACCACTGGGGGGCAACTTAGTAGCAAGGCCAAGGGGAAACTTGCCAAGGCAGATAGAATGCATGGCCTATAAATGCTAGCCTCAGGGGAAGACAAGAGCGCAGTAGCCTCCTCACAACCTTGTTGTCTACTCCAGTAACTCTAAGCTTGGAAGACCTGCTTAGGCAGAATCATTCCTTATGCCAGGAGTTAAAATACTTGATGGAGGGACACACATGACTTGTGGGTGCTGATCCGCAAGATCATGATGCGGTTACATAGATCCCAAGTCTAACTCTACATTGAACTCCTAAGTCTTTGCACATCAATGCTTTTTGGAAAGGCACTGAAATGCATGCAGTTTTACCCGTCCTAGCCTTAGGAGATATGATGCGAAAAGGAATTGTAGACATAGGCGCAAGTGTTAGTGTACTAAGCCATGCAGCCTTAGAGACATGGGGAAACCCTCCTGTAGAGACTGCCAGGTTTAATGTCACATTAGCAAATGGAATGAAGGTAAGAGCATTCGGGGTCTTAAAGAATTGGCCAGTAAAGATTGCCAGTGTGCGGTTTTTCGTAAACTTCATTGTCATGAAGGGAGTGGATTATGACATACTATTAGGCTGACCTTGGATGAGGAATGCGTGTGTCATTGAGGACTGGGGCAATGGTTTGATTTTCCTAGGGAACAGAACTAGTGCAGTAAGGGTAGAGATGGACACTTGGAAGACGACCCTTGTTGACCTAGATGCCATCTCAACTATGCTGAAAGGCGATACTCAAACGACCAAACCCTATGGATCACTCACTAAATATATTCCTTGCCCTGAGGATGAGAGGGATTGGATGCACGTTTTGGCAACCATTGACCTACCATTCTCAGATGAGGAAGAACTATATCGGCAGGCTGCTAAAGCCGCAACCATGCCAATTGAGGAGCCAATTGTGCCACTCTGTATGATGGCAGGAAGCTCACTCAACCCAGGCAAACTAGCCTCGTTCCATATCCCCAACAACAAACTAGAGCTTTAGGAAATCGTAGAGTATCTGACCAATAAATTGAAAGGCAACTTGGGTGCTAACTTAAAACCTCTACGTGATCTATTAGCTAAGCCAGAATGGAAATGGACCAAGGTCCACGACCTGAATTTGTTATATAACTGGGCTTTAGTTACTGATGACAAGGAGATTGGAGAGGAAAGCTTAGGTGATGATGAGCAGTCAGAAGGACAGGACTCTAATGACGAGGAGTATGAGGATTGTCGCTCTACGGGAGAGGAGAGTGAAGAAGAGATAGATACAATAGAGTACGACGTGGAAGGAAAAGCGATAGAACAAATCAGGGTAGACTCGAGGCCTAGGAGAGGAAGGACCAGTTAGAACGAAAAAGGAGTCATGCGAATGGAGTGTGACAGATCCTGGCTAGAACACATAGGAGCCGTGGATTACGAGCAAGCTGGAGTGGCACGATCATGGGTAATCCCAGTGCTCAAGACGAATGCATCTACTGAACTACGACCCCCTGGGGAAACACCTTCCTCAAGTGAGGGATGCGAGTTTAACTCAGAGTTGGAAGTCAGCACTGAGAGTGATCCCGAGATACCACAACCTTCTAAAGTCAAACACACCAAGGGAGACTTGCCAATCCACCTAAGGCACAGGAGGCTAAAGGAGGAGGCCAGGAAGCAAGCAAAGGAATCGGAAGCAGAAAGGCAAAAGAAACCGTAGGATCTACCCAAACGGTTTACAAAATTTAAAAAGGGTGACAGAGTGGTGATTCTACTAGGTGCAAAAAGGCAAGGCCAAACTAGTGAACCAATCGAGGGACCTGGCAAAGTCAAGAAAGTTAACTTGGCTGGGGAAGGTAAAAAGCCAAGACCTGTATTCATTGCAGATGACTTGACGGAGGATGAGGAGACCAAACTTGTTGCACTCTTGTAAGAGTATATTGACGTATTTGCCTGGACATTGGATGAACTTAAGGGAGTCGACCCTAGGGTTGTGACTCATAATATCCCAATGGTCCCTGATGTAGTGCCAACGAAACAACGACCTTACCCCATGAATCCCAAACACGCCCATGCAGTAAAAGAGGAGATTGATAAACTCATGAGGGCAGGATTCATATATGAGATCGAGCACACGGACTGGGTATCACCTATCGTGATTGTCATGAAGAAAAATGGAAAAATCCGAGTGTGCGTGAACTACAAGAAAGTGAATGCCGCTACAAAGAGGGATAACTATCCTTTACCTTACACCGAGCACATGCTTGAGAGAGTAGCAAGTAAAGAAGCCTATAGTTTTCTGGATGGTTTCTTGGGCTATAATCAAGTGCAAGTGCACCCCGATGACAGGCACAAGACTGCCTTTGCCACGGAATGGGGTGTATTTGCCTACATTGTCATGCCTTTTGGGCTGATGAACGCACCTGCTACTTTTCAACGCCTAATGTGCACTATCTTTAAGGACATGCTTAGGCACGAACTGGAAGTGTTTGTAGACGACTTATGTGTACACTCTAGTTGGGCCGAACACTTAGAGAAATTGAGAGCTGTCTTTGAAAAACTCACTGCATCTAGGGTTCTCCCTAGCCCCTTCCCACTTCACACTTGGGGCACATCAAGGGCAGAACTTTCAGACTTGTCACCCTAAGTTTTGCACGCACCTCCAACGACGCATGAACTGGGTCCTCAAGTGTGGGACATTACCAAGGGCTTGCCCAAGGTTAGACCCATCTCCCAATTCCACTGGCACGGGCACCATGCACTACACAGTGAGACAGACACACCCCCTAGGAAGTGCACAACTTTTCTTGCAGGTTATGTTCGTGTTTCAAGAACTAGCTGCTTGGCTGAAGAAGATCATCCACTACATCCTCCAAAGACAAGGAATTTTTCCATGAGTCGGACATGACTCCATTACTGCAACTTCAGGAGCTTCGCTGCGAAGGTTTAAATGGCTCAATGGATTTCATGTTGCCAATCATCCGCCTACTGATGGCTGCCATGACTGAACCAAATCAAGCAAAAGGAAAACCTAGTGATGGATCTGCCATTGGCTTAGATCTTGGAACCTCATCGTCTAATGATCCATGCCCAATGCCTCAAGATCTATGGATCGCTTATTGATTCCACAAGCCTGAAGGCCTTCAACTCAAAATTGAAGACCTTCTACTCAACGACAAGGATCTTCAATCAAGGCAACGGATTTTCAAGGCAAACAACGTTCGGGGGGTTTCTCCAGAATAAATCCCTCCAATACCATTCTCCTAAGGGATTGCTTATTGATCAAGCGTTTCTGTTGACCAAAGGATAACCGGCTACCTATTTTCCACCAGCCAATTGGAACCTCTATCAGCCTCGCAGAATGGGAGCCACAACTATGTGTGAAATTTCGAGCATTTTCATGAAGTCTAAAGCACGCCGGAATCTCTCCTGGTCATTGTCATCAAACTCCATCACCTCTCATTCACAAGCAACAGTGTCATCTACCCACTAATTCCACCTAGCAACAGCATCATCTATCCCACTACTTCCCACCACAGTGCCATGGGACTGGCACTTGGCTAGGAGGGGGCCATGTAAAAGGGGAAAAGGGGATGACCGCCCAAAAGGGATTTAGAGTTTTGTATATAAAGTTGAAAAGTGAATGAGAAGCTCATTCTTGTGTGTGGCCAAAACTTCTTCTTCTTCTTCTCTTGTTTCTTGCCTTCTTGCTTGTGCTTGAGAGAGGGATTGAGAGAGTGTGAGGGAGTGATTGTGTGAGAGTGAGGGATCTTGGAGAAGAAGTTCTCCATCTTCTCTCTTCATCTTCCCCTCCTCTCTTCTCTTCTCTTGTCTCGTGCGTGGTTATGGAGGATGAAGCTCATGGGAGAGGGATTGAGGTTGCTTGAGCTTGCCTCAAGGATCGTGGAGCTTTCGGTGTGCAAGAGAGAGGAGGGTACTTGATCGAGCATCAAGGTAAGCTCACTACACCCGTAAGGTAGGCATTGCGCGTCAGCTATGTGAGAGGTAGCCATGGCCGCTCAGTTTGAAACACTTGAGCAATAAGTGGTCCGTAGGTCTCGGGGTAGAGCTTGTAGCTCCCCTTCACACCAACTTCATTTCGAGTTCTAGCTATAGTTTGAGGTATGGACCTAGCTGGAACTAGCCTAGAGAGCCCTTTGATTGATAAATTTCTCACTGAGGAGGAGCTACATGTTTCCAATAGACTTGGACAAGGCACCATGCTACTCGATGTTGCCAAATATTTATTATTGCTGAGTAGGCTACCACAGAAGCTAGATATGTGTGCCACACTCGAGTACAATCCTGAGTTCTACAATTGGCTTTTATCCTCACGGAGTGACATGGTTTCATGAACATGTACATAAATAAACAACGTGTTTTGTGACTGTGTAAATAATACCAAAAGAAGCAAAGGCCAACACACCCCATGAGCAGTGATGACCAAGTGCAGGTGATACACATCAAGTCAAAACTAAGGGATTCAGGTTGGTGAGGTCTTGTTTAGTTGGACATTTTCATTATGGTTGAAGCATGTGACTTGCATGTACTCTCACGCCCTTCCAAGTGAATGCAGAATGACACAGGTCAATGTCTAGAAGCGTTTAAGATCCAAGTCACTACAAGACCACCAACCCCATAAAGAACCATTATGGAGGAAGTGACAAGAATACCAAAAAAACAAAAGCCATGACGGAAACACCACTAAATGAGAACCCAAGGACACCTCTGCAGAAAGCACATATTGCAACTGAGCATGGCCGAAGCATAATCATTGATTACCTCCTCCTTCTTGGTCAAACTCTATGTTCAGGCAGGAGCCACGCTCTCAACAAGGGCGAACGTCTCTTCATCATCCAGGATTCAATTCGCAAGATGCTCTGCCCTTGTCCATGCGCAGCTCATTCCAAGTGCTACCTCAATTGTTCAAAGTCTCACATGTTATAAAGAGGTTTGCAAATCTCTAGTGTATCTCTTCATCTCGACAATAGTTGCTCTAGCATCAAGGCTAGTGACACAATCATCTCTGTAATATCCATTCTTCATAGCCTTTGGATCCCAACATTTCTCAATCCAAATGAAAGGCTAACAGCCTCAATGTATGGCATTGATTGTATTCATTTTTTTTTCCACCAAAAAAAAGGGAAAGAAAGAAAGAAAATAAAAGAAAAGAAAAGGAAAAAAGAAAAAAAGAAAAAAGAAAAAAAGCACACACGATCATAGTACCGCACCTAGGGGTTCTCAAATTAGGTACGTCCAGTGACCTTGGTCGGCTGGCTCCATCCCTAATCCCCTAGCCCTTTGTACATCCCCCACAATTGTTCAGGGCACATTAAGGGCAGGACATACCTAGGGAGCTCGCCTCGCCTATGGTTAGACCTGTCACCCTGAACCACTTGCACAATTCTTTTGCACTCCATCTCAATGCCATTACAATCAACAGTGGTAAGCAAGGCATGACAGACAATGGAAAAGTACACCATACTTTTCAAGCACTACAAGTAGCCTCTAGCTACCACAAGCTAAGACATCAAGGAGCTCAATTATGCTACATTGCCTTGACAAGACCATAATGATGTCTCAAGCAATCTTTGAGTGTACTCCCTATCTTCATCGACAAATTTTTCCATCAACTTAGCCCCTTGCTTCACTGACCCATTGCTATACAAGGAACTAGGCCGACCGTCTTCTAACTAAGTAATACCTAAATACGCACGTGTATTCACTTAATATTCACACTATAACCTATATCCAGTTTGGATCCTCAAGTGCAAAAAAATACTCCAGGCTTGCTTAGAGTTCAACCTATCTCCCAAACTAATCAAAATATGTCTTGAGCACGATAAAGAAGACTAGCACTACCCCTTAGGGAGAAACCACATGAGAGGTTTTCCAATTGTAGGTATTAAAGACTCCAACAAAAGCGCCGTCGCCTCTACATCAACACTCAACTCTGAACTCTTGTCCTTTACTTCATCATGTAAGACCACCAGAGAATCATCACAAGCAGAATCCACCATGAGCATCCCAAGAACACCAACACCTGTGCCAGCTATGAGTAACCATTCCCAACAAAGAGTAGCCCTATCGCCACCTATAACAATCATATCACCAGCCAATCAGAAATGCAAAGTGCCACCAACGACCTTCATCTGCACCAACATCAAAACTCCTCCAAGGCAAGCTACAATAGTCCCTTCCACCCATGTCTTCGATGCAAGCTCCGCATGCTACCTACGACGGTGAGTGCCATGGGACTGGCACTCGTCTAGGAGGGGGGTAATGTTAACCCCAACACGAAGAAATCAAAAAGAAATAAAAAAGATGTAGGGCAAAGGCGGAAAAAAGGTAGCTTGACTGAAGAAAGAAGAGGAGAAAATGCCAAAAGTGCAGGGGCAACCTAAAAAGTCCAAGGCAAATGCAAAAGGAAAAATGTGCATTTTAAAATACAAAGGCATACCCTGGAATCTTGTAAAAGAGGGCCATGCGGTGGAAAATCCGGAAAGCTAAAATAGAAGATAAAGACAAAGACCAAGGCAAAGAGAAACGGAAGACAAAGGCGCACAAGGAAAAGCGCAAGACAAAACTTGTGTAAAAGAGCGCAAGCGCACCGCGGTTTAATTCAAGGAGCGCCGGGCTCTCACCCATGCAAATTGTAAATGTAGATGGGCGGTGGAAAGAAAGCTAGGAAGATAGAAGGATAATGGGAAAAAGGGCCTAGGCTACGGCAGGCCATGTAAAAAAGGGGATAAGGGGATGACCTCCCAAAAGGGATTTAGGGTTTTGTATATAAAGTTGAAAAGTGAATGAGAAGCTCATTCTTGTGTGTGGCCAAAAGTGGCTCTCCTCCTCTTCTTCTTCTTCTTCTTCTTGCTTGCTTGAGCTTGTGCTTGAGAGAGGAAGTGTGAGATTGTGAGGGAGTGAGTGTGTGAGGATGAGGGACCGAGGAGGAGAAGCTCTCCATCTTCTCCTCTCTTCTTCTCTTCTCTTCTCTTCTCTTGTCTTGCTCGTAGCGATGGAGCTTGGAGCGTGGAGCTTGAGGATGGAGCTTGCTTGAAGCTTGCACTTGGATTGTGGAGCTACTGGAGTGTGCGAGAGAGGAAGTAACTCGATCGGCATGGAGGTAAGCTCACTACACTCATAGATATGGATGGCACGTCGGCTATATGAGAGGTAGCCATTAGTGCTCGACTTGGAACGCTTGAGCAATAAGCAGTCCGTGGGTCTTGGTGGTTGAGCGAAAGCTCCCACAACACCCTTGTAATCAGCTGGGGATGGAAGATCAACAATGACCTTGATCTTGAAGGAAATTTGTGGCAATGCCATTCTTTGACACCACGTGTCCTAGGATACATCCATGCTTCACCTAGAATTGGCATTTCAAGGGGTTCAATGAGAGGCGGTATAGCTGACATCGTTTAAAGACTACTCAGAGCGCCTGCCTTTGAATATTGTACACATTAGTAGTTGGAAAGTGGCTAGTGCATTAGTCAATCCAAAATGCATGACTATGTGGGCAAAGACTTTCCATTCAGTAGCAAATGCCATCTTATGCCTATCATTAGGATGCACTTGTACCTAATTGTACCCAGAGAACTCATCCAGAAAATTGTAGGCCTCCTTGCCAGCTACTCTCTCAAGCATGTGCTCTAAGTACGACAGTGGGTAATTATCTCTCTTTGTAACTACATTTACCTTCTTGTAATTGAAACACACTCGGATCTTCCCATTTTTCTTTAGGATGATGACTATGGGCGAGACCCAATCCGTGCGTTCAATTTTGTAGATAATTCTCTCTCTCATTAGTTTGTCGATTTCTTCCTTAACGGTGTGATCGTACTTTGGATTCATGGGATATGGTTGCTGCTTGGTGGGCATTGCGTTAGGTGTCATGGATATATTGTGAGTCACCATACTTGGGTCTACCCCTTTAAGTTCTTCTAGGGACCAAGCAAAGACGTCTATATACTCTTGCAGAAGTGTAACATGACTTGCTTCATCTTGCTCAGCCAAGTCATCTGCTATAAAACCAGGTCATGGGGTCTCCTCTTCCTTAGCTAAATTGACCTCTTTAACCTTGGCGGGTCCCTCAATTGGTTCACTTGCTTGCCCCTGCCATTTGGCTCCCAACAAGATCACCACCCTATCTCCCTTTTTGAACCTTGTGAATCATTTTGGTAGGTCTTGCGATTTTGTTGTTCGTCTGTCCATGTTTCTTTGCTCCATGTTTGTAGTTCCTCCTTTAATTGTCTATGTCATAGGTGAATAGGTAGGTCTTCCTTAGTGCGTCTCATCTTGGGAGGCCGAGGTATTTCTTAGTCACTATCTGAGCTGATTTCCAATTCAGAATTGGTCTTTGCTAGAAGAGGGGCTCTCTCTCGATGGTCGTAGCTTAGAAGGTGAGTCTATTTGCAGTAGTGGTGCATCACTTGGTTGGGCTAAGTCTGCCTGCTCGTAGTTGATCGCACCCATGTACTCCAACCAAGTTCGATCGCAGTCCTTATGTCTGACTGCCTTCTCCACTTTAAGTGCACTTCGCTTGTGAGATCTGGGGTCTACTTGTATTTGTTTGATTATATGCCCCCCAGTGTCATACTCTGGGGTATCGATTTTCCTTTCGCTCTCATCACCGAAAGAACAACAGTCCTCATATTTGTCGTCAGATCTATCTTTGTTCAGTAGCTCCTGATTCTCTTGGTTCTAACAATTCCCTTCTTGTTGGTCGAGGAGTAAGTCCAATTGTACTTCAAGTTCAAATCGTGTACCTTGAACCATCTCCATTCAGGCTCATTCAAGAGATCTCAACGCAGCTTAAGGTTCTCATTGGATTGCTAGCCAACTTGTTGGTTAAGTACCCTAGGATCTCCTAGAGCTTGTGTCTATTGCTTGTGACTCAGAATGCAACACGAGTGGATCGTCCACATAGACTCTCGGTCATCATGTAGACTGGCACTAAAGGTGTGTCCTTGAACTTATCAATTGCCTTGATGGCTTGTTCGTATGCCTCAATATCTGAGAACGGTAGGTTGATGTTAGCAAGAATGTGCATCCAGTCTCGCTCGTCCTCAGGGCATGGGATATACTTGGTAAGAGCCCCATAGGATCCCCTAGTTTGTCAGTTGCCATTCAGCATGGTGGAGATGGCGTCGAGGTCGATTGACGTAGTCTTTCACGTGTCCATCTCTACTCTCATAGCTTCTGCTCGATTGCCTAAGAAGATAAGACCATTTCCCCAGTCCTCTAAGACTCTCGCATTGTGCATCCAGGGTTGGCCTAGTAGGATGTCGTAGTCCACTCCCTTTATGACTATGAAGTCAACAAAGAATTGGATCCCTCTGATCTTTATTGGCCAAATTTTCAACACTCAGAACGGCTTCACCTTCATTCCATTTGCTAGTGTGATGTTAAACCTAGTAGTCTTGACCGGTGGGTTACCCCAAGTTTGGAATACCGCATGGCTTAGTACACTCACTCCTGCCCCTGCGTCCGCGATCCCTTCTAGTGACGTCTCCCAGTGGTAGGACTAGCAGGATTGCATGCATTTCTGTGCCTTCCCAAAAGGCATTGACGTAGAGGGATTTAAGTATGGAGTGTAGTATTAGGCTTGGTATTTGAGTTTTCGCATCATGTTAAGGCAAGTCTGTGGCAATTGGCTCATTTGATTCTTCAACCCACTACTTTAGCTCCAGCCATAGTGCTGGGTGCTGCCTAAGGAGGTTGCCTAAGCTCCGAGTTACCGATGTGGTCACCAATGTATTGAGGAGGTTGCTAGTCACTCGCCTATCTTCTATGTCTGTGGTTCTTAGCCGATGGCCTTGATTATTTTGCTGGCCTAAAGCATTTAGACTCTGTCTAGGCGGCCCAGCTTGTGGTTCCGTTTCCTCCCGTGGTTGTGGGAGAGAGATTGGGGTGCCTATGCTTGAGAGATCATTGATCTCGTCCTCTAGTATAGACTCAGGATCCTTTAGGTGCTTATGGGCCTCCCTCGCCCATTCTTTCACCTTCTTGATGACTTCGAGTTGACGCTTTGGATTGGGGTACTCCCTAACCTTAGCACTTTTCTTCTCAATCGTCCGTAGAGCTGACGTTTCCTCCTCAACGTCAACGACTTTCCTTCCAATCGGCTGTATTGTGGCACTTTCGGTTTTGAGGGTGACCTTTGCATCTAGTCTTTTCTTCCTTCGTCTCTGGCTCTTCTTTCCAATGAGGTTGCGTCAAGGTTGCTAGGCCTTGGCAATGATATGCCAGCCTGCTTTGTCTGCGCATGGGTCATGACCTGTAATGGAATAGGTATTGCCTCCCCATCGAGTGTCTTGACATTGAACAACCCCAATGAAACCGATGGCTCGTTCATCGAACTAGAGGATGGCCTTCCTCTAGGGCAATCAACAAAGAGATGAGTGATTCCACACTCAACGCATCTTAAACCAGCCTTATCTCTATTCACTCGCTCCCTCTTAGGGTAGTGTGAAGAAATATGTCTTGGGTGACCGCAAGTCCAACACACAATTGGCTCTTGGGCTTGCCCTCCTAGGCCTCTCCCTCTTCCTCTTCCCAACTCTATCAACGGTACTGGTCAATAGTGCATGATGATAGCATTTCCTTCCTCATCGTATGACACGTATGGGCTCACATACAACTCATCATTGCTAGGCTCATCCACATAGTGGACTGGGGTATCACTCGGTGGATGGGTCACATAGGGTCCAGGTAGTCTAGGGATACATGTAGAATTGATTTTCATCCTAGGGATGGTAGGTTTAGCATCATTTGGTGCCAGAAGAGCCAATGGGGCTCCCCTTTCAAAGAAGTTTGCTGGTCTATTTGCAAGGTGGGGTTGATCGTAAAGCTGCGGGTATGGGAGTCTCCGAGGTGATCGACAATGCAAGGTGTCATGGCCGAACCTACCACAATTAGCACAAGGTCATGACCTAGATTCATGACACTCAGCTGGCAAGTGGTTTCTGCCACAATGTACACATTGGATGTGTGGGTGTATTGGATGTCTCATCATCTCTTATAGTTTGGCTATGTCCATCCTAATCTCTACTAGCTCTTGTCCCACTTCAGTGCCCTTCCCTTTGTCTTGAGTGCTTGAGTCTATTCTCTTACTCAGTGTTGAGGATCTCTCAAAACTCCTGGCACTGAACTCTTCCTAATTCGAGCCTCAGGAGCCTCTTTCCTTGAGATGGCCATCCACTCTAATAGCTTCTTCAAAAACCCTTGCAAGTGCATCTCCATTGTAAGCTTGAGTTATCGGCCAAGGCTTTGTAGAGCTCCTCGCCCCGTATTTCGTTGATGAATACCATGGATGCTGCCCTTTCGGTTGGTCTCTCACCCATGGAAATTCTCTTGAAGAGGCTCCTTATGTGGGTCACATAATCTCGAATGTCCTCTCTCTGCTCAATCCAAGCTTAAATCCATAGGCAAACCATAGGCATACATTCCCGTATGTATAGGCACCAATAGAGCATAATCGGGCATCAAATGCCAAGACCTATAAGCATAAAATTGAAGTAACAGGTGGCTGCCCTATTTTAGACAGATCTAGGATTGTTCAAAACAATCAATGGCTGAGCTAAATCAGCTCTAAATGCGTCTCACATAAGATGCATAATATCCACAAGTGATCCGGTATCAATAGACATCAGTAGAAGCATCACATAAGCCATAGGCATACAAATACATGATGTCTCAGGCCTGAAATCTATTGCAAAATATTCTGTCATCAGAATTCAGCAAATCCAACATCACCATTGCGTCGGGAGCATGCCAAAACCCCAACTTAGACTCTTACCTTGCCTGAATCGGGTTCCGAATGCCCGAGATATGACAAAAAGAGTGATTTTTGGGCCAGATTTTGAAACATGCGCAAAAAAAAACGTGAGCTAGCTGGGGGATCTACTGTATCACGTGTCAATAATGAGGCCCAAAGGGGGCAAAATGGGGACCAAAGAAGGCCTACATTAAGCCTCAACAAGCCTTGATAGGCTAGAAGCAAGATCCAAGTGAAGGAAGCTCCAAGAGGTGTGTGCTATGGCTGCCCATAACCGGTGAAAACCCTGTTTACCTAGACATGTGGACTGAAGTAAAACTTTGAAATAATGAAGCAATACCTCAATCTCAATGCCCTGATGGTGCCTCAATAGGCCGAGAAGAAGCTCAGGAAGTCGGGGAGTGACGGGAGCTCAAGAGAATGAGCTATGGCTACCGAGAAGGAGACCCAATGCGAGTGGGGAGTCAATGGGAAGCTGAGAATGCCATGAGCCAAGCTCAAGAGTTGAAATCCGGGCTCTGATACCAGTTGAAAGGTGAGAAGGATCGAAGCTTACACTTGAGAGCTATGGCGGGAGAGTAAGAACAAGAAAGAGAGAGACAAGAAATGGGAACTCCAACTGTCACAATGTGTGACCAGGCCTTCCTTTATTCAAACTATCACTAAAAGGATAAAGAATAAAGTGATGGTGACGAGCACCCACCACCTGCAGTGTGCAGTGGCGGTGACTGTCAGTGTAGTAATACACGGGTAGCTAGGTGGAGGCGCCTTTACCCCCAACAACCAATGCTACGATGCTTTGTTCTGCGGCTGTGCTATCTAGCAGCCACTTTGTTAGGAGATTGCTCACAGTGTGAGATCTCCTTCTAATGCTCTCTCGCTCTCTGACCGATTCCTCTTCAGATTTTTGGTTGTGTTCTCTGCTTGGTCCTACCTTTGGGGATTCGATATCCCTTCTATGTCTTTGGGTCTTCTCTTACTGGTGGGTTCCTTCCAGTTCTTAAGTCTAGGTGTGTTCCTTATTATTTATAATTAGTCCTCAACTTACTCTCACTCTGTGAGTGGGTGCGCATGTATGCTCTTTTCTGTGCATTGTGCAAAATTAGGCTTTAAGCTTTCCTTAATTAAGCTTCGAGTGATAGAAATCAGAGTGGGTGAAAAAACAAAGTGCTTGTAGCTCCGGTGCTCTTGTCTATGAGTTGGCTTGACAGGGTCGTGTGTTTGGTTTCTAAATGTTCCCGCTAGCTTCTAGGTTTTTTTGATGCGCTGTCTCATTTGGCTCGGCCCGGGTCGAGTTGGGGTCTTGCAATCAGGCCACAATACCAAACACCCTTTCAAATTGTTCGACCAAAATCCCTAGGTTTGTAATTGAGTGTGAGGCGATCGATGGGTTTTTCCAACGTGGGTCATGCTTCTCATTAACCGGAGTTCATTAAATTCCTAGGATTTCCTTCCCAGGGAGCGTCTGATTTACCAGTATACGATTCTGGAGATCAAATAGGTTCGGGTCCGATTGTCACAATCTGATAGGTGTGTCTCTGATCGGACAACTGGAATTGGTTCGATTCTGGTAGTCTAATTTGCGTGCATTCGATTCTAGGAGTCTGATCCTAGGAATCGGACGTCCGATGAGACAATGTTTGATTTTAGAGTGTCCGATTCTGAATGGTCTGATTGGGGTATGTCTGATCAGACAAGGCTATTGGTCCGATCATCGTGATCGAACGGGTTGAACAGGTAGTGTGTTCGATTGGAGTTGGTCCAATCAGTTGATCGGATAGTCCGAGTCCAATGTCCGATTTTCAAAATCGGACAAGGTGTCTGATCGGACGAGGTGGGTTTGTCCGAGTGTCCAATTCTGGGAATTAGACGGTTTGCTCGGTACGATTCTGGGAATTAGACATTGTGGGAGGCGTTTGATTCCACCGGTGGAAATGGTGTCGATCACTTATTTACCAAAAATCTAGCTATAGATGTTGCTAGTAGCTACCATAACTTCCAGGAATCAAGGAGGAGTGTAGACCAAGGGCATTCCATACCTGAATCTCACTGAAAGTCCTGATATACTTCGATCGATCTAATGTAGACCTGGACTTGCAAGCTCTCTCTCTCTCTCTCTCTCTCTCTCTCTCTCGCACACAAAGATAGAACTGTAAATGAGGTTTTCCATGGTCACCCAGGACCTTAAGCCCTCGCTGGCTTGCACCTTAGCCTTCCAATCACTTGACCTTCGACTCTGAGACATTTGGGCACTCTTTTGTTTTCATTTTTCTTTGTTATTGCCTTGTTTAGGACTATTTTACAATAGTGAACTTCAAGCTTCCCTCTCTAATTTTCTCTGATTTCTCCTACCTATCCTACTCTAAATGCGATAAAAATCAAAAGCAGGGTACTAAATGGATTTCTCCTACTCAACAATCATCAAAAAATCAAAAATAATTTTTTGTAGCACGTATTAAAACCCAAAACCTTCTATCTATCTCAAGCTCCGGTTCGGGGATGAAACCCTTACTTCAATGCTCAATTTGAAGCACACAAGTACTCAAGCTTGAATTCGTGGTCCCGACAACGGAAATAAAATGTAGAGGCGAGTGCAAGCTCAACCGCCAAGACCTATGGATTGCTTATTGTTCAAGCATTTCAAGCGAGCACTAATGGCTACCTCTCACATAGCTAATGTGCCATCCCTCTCTACAAGTGTAGTGAGCTTACCTTGATGCCGATAGAGTTGCTTCCTCTCTGAAGTGCTCCGATAGCTCCACAATTCTTGATGCAAGATCCAGCATCCTCAAATGTCCATCCTCCATAACCGTGCATGAGACGTGAGAAGAGAAGAGAAGAAGAAGAGGAGAGATGGAGGAGGGCTTCACCTCCAAGATCCCTCACCCTCACACACTCCCTCACTCACTCACTCACACATCCTTCCTCACTCACTCACTCACAAGCGGGAAGAGAAGAGAAGAAGAAGAAAAGAGAGAGAGTCCACTTTGCCACACACCAAAGAACTAGCTCTCATTCATCTTTTGAACTTTATATACAAAGCCCTAAATCCCATTTGGGCGGTCATCCCCTTTTTACATGGCCGGCCATAGCCTAGGTCCTTTTTTCCATTGTTCTCCTATCTTCCTAGCTTCCTTCCTACCATGCCCATCTACATTTACAATTTCCACAAGTTAGAGCCTGATGCTCTTAAAATAAATTACGGTGCGCCTTGCACTCTTTTACAAAGGTATTGACTTGCACTTTTTCTTAAGCGTCTCTCCTTGATTTAGGACATTTTCACACTTCTCTTGTTTCCTGATTTTTCTTAGCATGCCTTTGTTCTCCATTCTACTTTTGCATTGGCTTTGTCTTCTGCTTTAGATTTTTTGGATTTTCCACCTTGTTCTTTTGAGGGTTAACAGACGTGGAAGGGGACATGTGATGGTCATCTGCCAAAGCTCCTAGCAATCACACAGAGTGGTACTGATGGTGGGATCCTATTCTTCGGTAGCTGAGATGGTGTGACTTTGTGGGACTCACCAACTCCCTTAGCAGCATGCTTATAATCATCCTCGTCATTCAAGAACGGTAGATCAATGGTGTCTAGCACATGCACCTAATCCTACTCATCCTCTCGAGGCAAGGGATATACTTTGTTAGTGGCCCGTAGGAATTATTGACTTATGAGTATCCTTTCAATCTAGTGGAGATGGCATCTAGGTCAACCGGTGTGGTTTTCAAGGTGTCCATATTGACTCTTACAGCTTTTGATTTGTTGCCTAAGAATATTAGACCATTTCCCCAACCTTCTTTCACTCGTGCGTTTCACATCCAAGGTTGGCCTAACAGGAAGTTATAGTCCACTCCCTTCATGACTATGAAGTTCACTAAGAACTGGACTCCTGCTATCTTCGAGGGTCAATCTTTTAGTACTCCAAATGGTCTAACCTTGATTTCATTAGCCAGCGTGATGTTAAACCTAGGGGTCTCCACAAGTGGGTTACTATAAGAATATAGGGTTATATAACTTAGCACACTAACTCCTGCTCTTGTATCTATAAGTTTCTTCCTTGTGGCATCTCCTAATGCGTGGATGGGTAAGACTGTATGCATCTTTGTGCCTTTCCAAAAAGCATTTACATACAAAGACTTAGGCATCAAGCTCAATGTTAAGCTTGGTATATGTGTTACTGCATCATGGTCAAACAAGTTGGTCGCTTCAAGCTCGTTAGGTCTTTTTGCCCACTGCTTCAACCTTTGCTATGGTATTGGGTTCTACCTAAGCAGCTCTCCCAAAGGTAGAGTCACAGGGGCTGATATCAATGTCGTGATGAGTAGGTTGTCAACTGCTTACTTTCCATTAGGATTTACAATCTTTTTCTAGTGATCTCAGTTAGTTTGCCTATTGGTGTCTAGGCTTTATCCCTGCAGTGCTACATGGGGTGTGAATATGTCTCTCAATCTTAACCGTATATGTAAGACTAGTGTATTCATGCTAGAGAGATCATTGATCTCATCTTCTATGATAGGTTCGGAACCTTTTAGGTGCTCTTGGGCTTCTCTCACCCACTTCTTGACCTTATCCACTACTTTCAATTGGTGCCTCGAGTCATGATACTCCCCAATCTTGGCACTCTCCTTTTTTGCCATCTTGGAAGCAAATTTTTCTACTTCTGTGTCCGTGATTTCCTTCTCTTTGGGTAATGTGGTGGCACTATTTGTCTTAAGCGTGTTGGGGGTAAAGGCACCTCCGCCTAGCCGCCCATGTATTACTACACTGACAGTACTCACCACTGCACATTGCAGGTGGCGGGAATCCATCACAGCTACTTATTCTTTATTCTTTTAGTGACAGTTTGAATAAAGGAAGGCCCCCGCCACACATTGTGGTTGTTGGAGTTCCCATTTCTTGTCTCTCTCTTTCTTGCTCTTGCTCTCCCGCCATAGCTCTCACGTGCAAACTTCATCCCTCTTACCTTTCAACTGGTATCAAAGTAGGTCCTTCGCGAGCACTTCCCAGCCTTCCCCGGCATCTACACGAGGTATGAGAGCTTGCTTCTCACTCAGTTCTCAACCATTCTTTGACATGAACAGTAAGGTTTCATGAAGAGGCAGCCATAGCTTCTATCATTGAAGCTTGTTCTCTTCACCTCTTGCTTGGACTTGTTCTAGGCTTGTGTAGGCCTATTGTAGACCTTTATTGGGCTCTTTCTTATCCCTTACCCACCCTGATTTGGCCCCTCAAGTACAGCATCATGCTCACATTTTATTTGCATTTGTTTGTAAAAATGGCTCAAAAATCACTCTTTTTGTCATATCTCGGGCATTCGGAACCCGATTCAGGCAAGGTAAGAGTCTAAGTTGGGGTTTTAGCACACTCTAGACGTGATGGTGATGTTGCGTTTGCCAAATTATGATGATAAAATATTTTGCAACAGATTTCAGGTCTGAGACAGCATGTATTTGTATGCCTATGGCTTATGTGATGCTTCTACTGATGTCTAGATACTAGATCACTTGTGGATGTTATGCCTCTTATGTAAGATGCATTTGGAGCTGATTTAGCTCAGCCATTGACTATTTTGAATAGTTCCAAATCTGGCCAAAATAGGGCAGCACTTATCTTTTGAAGTCTATGCTTACCAGGATTGATCACTTGATGCATATTGATGCCTAGATGATGTCTACATGTATGGAGATGCTATGTTAATGGATTGCCATCATTTTGGTACTGATTTGAGGCCTGAAATACTCAGTCTGGAGCAGTGAATGTCTGTTGTAAACAATTGGGCTGAAGCTATTCTACTCATGTATGCTTATGCCTATGCTATTCGGGCCATGTCATGGAGATGTACATTGATGTATTGACCATCGGGGATTGGAAAAGAGTTCGATTGCTTCTTAATCATTGGTTGAGCTTGAGCTTTGCTTTCCATAACATTTGGATATTTATCTTGGATGCATCTTGGCACTTATTGGTCTATGCTTGACCGCTTTGGACATGCACTTATGCTCATGTCACCTACCTATGCCAGTTACATTATTTGAGCTTGGATGCTATTGGAGCCTTACTTGGGCTTGACATTCGATTGTCTGGAGCATATTTTGGAGATTTATTGGCTTGTCAGAGTTTATTTTGAGATATACTTGATGTCTATGGATGCTACATATGGATGTCACACCGCCTCCATGTTTGGGATGTGTCATTGATGCTTGATCTTGGACACTTGTCATTGGTGCTTGTACATGCTTTGTTCGAGCTTTGTTGCTTGATATTTACGGCCTTGCTTGATATTTACGGCCTTTGTGCCAATGGGAGTGTCTTTGGATGCTTGATAGACATTGAGCAGGTGGTCTATGCTATTTGAGCTTTTGAGACTATTTGGGATTTCTTATCCTTTGGGATGATGCATGGTTCATATGTCTTGGTTCCTTTTGATGCTTATGAGCTGACTCTTTGACTTGGGTCCCTTTCCTTGTGAGCTGACACCTACTTGTGTCAAGTCTTGGTAGTGGCAGGCACACTTTGTTGTGTTGACTGGGGGGTGTGCCTACTCACTAGCAGATATTTCATGACATGTTCGATTATTGGATTCATGCTTATCGACTGTCATATGCCTATGTTATACCCACATGATGCTGGTTATGGTCTTGGCAGTATATGATTGACTTGGGATCCTCTTCTGGCACTCATTTTTTGAAATCTATCATTTATTACGGCAAGCCAAAATCTGCAGATTTTGAGCACTTCTTTGAGGTAATGCTTACTATTTGATGTTATCTTGGTCATATTTGGTGGGCAGGTGCTTCTCTTGGTAAAATCCACTCTTTCAGCTAGTTTTAGCAGTGATTTTAGTGTATTTTCTGCTAATTATAACAACCTACAAATTTTCCTTTTCGCGTTGATTTGGGACAGTATGGCTGGTTATCTGAAAGACACAGCTCTCTTTAACATTGCCAAGTTAGATGGTACCAACTATGGGTATTGGAAGTCCCAAATATGGCAGGTTTTGGTGCAGAAGTTGCAAATTAAACCCTTGCGTTTCAAAGGTGTTAAACCTGAGCTGTTATCACAGGGTATTGAGTTCAACGATAACTTGCATCCGTTATTTCTGCTTGGCAACCTTCCTGAATCATGGGATGTATTCCGTACTACCATATGCACGAACAAGCTTGATGGGATGAAAATCAAAGATGTTGAGAGTGCTTTATTGATTGAGAAAATCAACAGGAGAAACAATGATGCTTCTCGCTCTCCACATGCATTGACCGTTAGAGGTGGTAGAAATGGCAGGCATGACAATAATCATAAGGGCAGGGACTCTCAAAAGTCCAGGTCCAAGTCACGTGATTGCAGTAAGTCCCGTGGACGGAAGTCTAACCTTACCTGTCATTATTGTGGGAAAGCAGGACATATTAGGCCACAGTGCCATAAAATGCACGATGATAAGCACAAGGAAAAGGGAAAAGAAAAAGTGTAAGAAAAGTCTTCTGAACGCAGTATTGTACCTGCAAAGTCCAGTGTGAAGATAGAAGAGGTTAATGTCATGCAGGCCACTGATTCAGATAATGATTACATACTTGTAGCTTCTACATGTGATGCCTCACAGACTTCGGAGATACTTTACATGTATGCGTAGTGCTGGCTCTTGGATTCGGGTGTGTCCTTTCATGTGACACCCTGTAGAGATTGGCTTCATACCTATCGTACCATGTCTGGTTCTGTGCATCTTGGTGATGACAGGTCTCTTGATATTGTGGGCATTGGAGATGTTAGGTTGTAGTTTCCTTCTGGTAGCTCTTTTGTTTTACATGATGTACGCCATGTACCTGCGTTGACACGCAGTCTTATGTCAGCTGGATAGCTTGATGATGTAGGGTATTTTGTGTCTTTTGGAGACTCTACATGGAAGATTACTCCTGGTAGGCTTGTACTTGCAAGAGGTGCTAAGTTTGGCAGCCTCTATCCCTTATATTAGGAGCTACATTGGATCATGTTTTGTCTATGGGTTCTATTCCCTATGTATCCCTTTGGCATGCTCGTTTGGGGCATATGTCTCTTAAAGGAATGAAAATGCTCCGTGCTTTGCAGTATCTTCCACCTTTTGACTCTTCACATTTTGATTATTGTGATCATTGTTTGTATGGTAGGCAGACTAGAAATATGCATAAAAAGTCTGATAAGAAACGCATGGGTGAGCGCTTGGCTCTTGTGCACTTAGATGTATGTGGGCCCATGCCGTGTCAGTCACTTGGTGGGGCAAAGTACTTTGTTACTTTCATAGATGATTACTCACGTAAGGTTTGGGCTTATCCCATAAAGCGAAAATTCGATGTCTTAGACACATTTCAGCGTTGGCTTGCATTGGTAGAAAACCAGTCTGGGAAAAGGCTAAATACCTAAGATCAGATAATGGGGGTGAGTATGTATCACATGCTTTTGAGCAATTTTGTGATGAGCGGGGTATTAAGCATTAGTTGACCGCCCCTTACACCCCACCCCAGAATGGTATGGCTGAATGCATGAATAGGACCATTCAAGAAAGGGTCCGTAGCATGCTTTGTGAGGCTGGCTTACCACATCACTTTTGGGTTGAGGCAGTTACTACTACGGTACATCTCATTAACAGGTCGCCTAGCAGTGGTATTAACTTTCAGGTTTAGAGGGGGTATGGGCAGGCAAGTCCGCCCTCTTATGATCATTTGCGTGCCTTTGGCTGTGAGGCATTCTGCCATATAACCAAGGACAAACGCAATAAGCTGGATCCTAAAAGTGTCAAATACATTTTCATTGGCCATGGAGATGCAGGAGAGATGGTTTACCGTCTATGGGATCTGCAGGCCCAGGCGCGGAAAGTGATCCGCAGCCAGGATATCATCTTTCATGAGGACAAAATGCATATGCAACCTGAAAAAGTGGTTGAGGTACGCATAGTTATCTTTCAGGAGGAGCCACTTGTGTCAAGATTGTGGGAGAGAAGGAAGGAGTCTCACTTGAAGCTTTCTTGCTTGCACAATGGGGGAATACATACAAGGGTGGAGGCTGAAACTATTTTCCTCTTCTTAGTTGTGTAAGCCAAAAGAACTCAAGTACAAAGAAATAGAAGAACCCTCTATATGGGTCTCAAACCAAACTCAACTAACTAAGGTGGCATACTAACTGAGCCACGAACTAGAGTAGATAAGGATAGCTATCATGTAGCTATTATTCATGGGCGGTGTACCAACTGCGTCTGCAACTGACAAGTCGGTGATATAAATACACAACGGTCACCCTGGCGTATCACGAGTGGAGCTCGATATCTCAACACTCCCCCTCGAGCTCAATCCCAATTCCTGCACACCAAGCAGGTCTCTGAACTTGCGCAGTTTCTCTGCGCCCAATGCCTTCGTGAATATGTCAGCTACCTGATCCTCTGTGCTGACATAAACTAGATCAATAAGACCTAGTAAAACCCTCTCTCGCACATAGTGATAATGCACCTCAATGTGCTTTGTTCTAGCATGATAGACTGGGTTATTTGCCAAGTGTATACTACTCATGTTGTCACAATAAATGACAACTGGCCCATCTATAGACTGATGCATATCATAAAGTAGCTTATGCAACCAAGCTACCTCACATGCAGCCATTGCTGCACCCCTGTACTCAGCCTCTGTGCTCGACAAGGCAACTGTAGGCTGTTTCTTGCTGCTCCAAGTGACTGCAGCACTCCCAAAAGAGAACACATATCCACTGGTAGATCGTCTATCAAAAATACTACCAGCCCAATCAGCATCAGTGTATCCATGCAGCTGTATCTGAATCCCAGTCTCATAAAATAGTCCATACTGCAATGTGGACTTCACATACCTGAGTATGTGTCTAGCCGCATCCAAATGTGGTTTCCTTGGAGCCTGCATAAACTGACTTACCAATCCAACAGCATAGCTCAAATCTGGCCTGGTAATAGTCATATAAATCAAACTTCCTACTATGCGTCTGTACATAGTAGGGTCTTCTAGAAGCTTACCTGTATCTGCGCTCAGCTTCACATTCTGCTCCAAAGGAACTGAAATAGGCTTACAGCCTGTCATCCCATATTTGGACAGCATGTCCAATCCATACTGCCTCTGCAAGAGCTGTATCCCACTTGGTGATCTAATCACCTCAATGCCCAAGAAATATCGCAGCTCTCCCAAATCCTTCATCTCAAACTTCTGCTTCAATAGCATTTTCACATGAAGGATATCTTCATCACTGTCACCTGTCATAATCAAATCATCAACATAAATGACAAGTAGCATAATACCTTTCTCTGTTTTTCTCACATAAAGTGAGAAATCTGCCTTGGAAATCTGAAAGCCAATAGTGACAAGATACTGTCCTATCTTGTCAGACCATGCTCTAGGTGCTTGCTTCAAGCCATACAAGGCTTTCTTCAACCTGCAAACAAACTCAGGATGAACAGCATGCACATAACCTGGTGGCTGCTCCATATAGACCTCTTCTTGCAAATCACCATGCAAGAAGGCATTCTTTACATCCATCTAATGTAAAGACCATCCCTTTGATGCAGCCATAGCAATGACTGCTCTTACAGTTGCCATCCTTGCAACCGGACTGAATGTTTCTTCATAGTCAATATCATATGTTTGTGCATACCCCTTGACTACTAATCTTGCCTTGTATCTATTCACAGAACCATTTGCATTGTGCTTCACCTTATAAACCCACTTACAGCCAATTGCATTTTTACCTTTAGGCAAATCTACCAATTCCCATGTAGCATTTGCTTCCAAGGCATCCATTTCTTCATCCATGGCTTTCTCCCATTTTTCTTTTCCCATGGCTTCCTCAAAAGAAGTGGATTCTGGTTCCTGTATCACTTTAACCATATATGCATAGTGAATGGCTGTAAATCCATCATATTTCAGCCTATCCATAGGATACCTAGCTCTCGTAGACCTGCGCAAAGTACGCTCACTCCGAGGTGCTCTCAAAACATCCTTGGTCTTCCTTACTCCAGGTGTAACAATAGAAGGAATACCCAACTCATCATCAATGCTCTGTTCTGAGCCACTGGATTCACCATCCACATAAGAGTGACCTGCATTCACATCAAACATGGGCTGATCAACCTTCTCTTTTCCTTTTCGTGATACCTGCATACCACTATCTGTATTGCTTTGAGAAGATTCTCCTGATCTCAATCTGCCTGTCCATGGCGAAGAATGTGAACCACTGCTAGAGGATGCTCCAGGTCCACTAATATTTTGTGACTGCTGCTGTGAATTTTGTGCAGCATTACCATTTTGTGCATCTACATCATCAATCACATTTACTGGTTTATACCAGCTACTCATCTCATCAAAAACAACATCTCTGCTCACTGTAAACTTACGAGTAGAAGGGTTATAGCATCTATACCCTTTTTGCTGCAGAGAGTAACCAATAAAGATGCACTTCTCAGCTTTCGGATCCAACTTGGATCTCAACTCATCTGGCACATGTACATAGGCAATGCAACAAAAAATTTTCAAATGAGAAATATCTGGTTTCCTACCAGTATACCTCTCCTCTGAAGTCATTCCATGTACTGCTGCAGTGGGAGTCCTGTTCATTATGTAGACTGCTGTAGCAACTGCTTCAGCCCAATAAAAATCTGACAAGTCTTTTTCATTGAGCATGGCACGAGATACCTCTCCAATATGCCTATTTTTTCTTTCTGCAATTCCATTTTGTTGTGGGGTATGACTGCATGAATATTACTGCTTTATGCCATGCTCCTGCAGGAACCTTGCAAACTCATTTGAGAGGTACTCTCCCCCTCCATTTGACCTTAGGCATTTTATCTGCAAGCCTGTTTCTTTTTCAACCATAGCTTTAAGAGTTTTGAAATGCCCAAAAACTTCACTTTTCTTTTTCATAAAATACACCCAAACTTTTCTGCTATAGTCATCAATAAAACTGACAAAATAATGACAGCCTCCAAGAGATGCAGCTTTAGTTGTCCACACATCAGAGTGGATTAATTCCAATGGCTTCTTACTCTCTTGAACATGTCTAGGAAATGGTTTCCTTGCATGTTTTCCAAACTGACAGGCTTCACATACCTTATGCATTTCTGCAACCTTGAATTTTGGCAATCCTGCAACAATATTTTGGGCCTGCATTGATTTAAGTTGCTGTACATTAACATGACCAATGCGTTTATGCCAGATATCAATATCTGCAACTACACCGGTCCCATGTGCAAACATTGCTGCACTGAATTCAGACATGTCTGCATCTAATGTAAACATTCTGCCCTTCTTCTTTCCTTTTGCTATCAAGCGACCTTTATTTTTCATATCCTCAACAAAGCATCCATGAGGATTAAATCTGACCTGCAAGCCCTGTTCAACCATTTGACCAACAGAAACCAGATTCTTGGTGATATTCGGGACATGAAATACATCGGACGGGTATTTCTTTTTCCCATCCTGCATAGACAAGGGAATTTTTCCAATCTGCACAATAGGATGTGCAGTATCATCACCAGTCTCCACAAATCCTGGTTTTTCCATTTTCCTTGCATCCTCCATCCATTCTGCATGACCTGTCATGTGGTTTGATGCACCTGAGTCAACGTACCATACATCATTGCTTTCTTCTGCACTTGTCACAGAATTGTTCATGTGCTGCACCATAAACAGATGCTCATTTCTGTCATCACCCTGTCTACTAGAGGATGCATAATTTCCTTGTTGCAGTTTTCCATTCATGATGTCATTCTGCTTTTTATAGCAGTCTTTAGCCATATGACCCATTTTACCACAATAGTAGCATTCAACATTACTGTTTGCATTTTGGCCTCTTTGCCATCCACCACGACCTCTTTGGCTCCCCCTGCCTCTAGAGTTACCACGTCCTCCTCCATAGGACTGGTTTTCTTGAGTTTGCTGCATATTCTGATTTCTACCACGGCCTCCAAATCGGCCTCCTCTACCTCTGCCTCTACCTCTTCCAACATTTGAGTAGAAGACAGCTTCTTTTGAAGTTCCTCCTGAAGAAGATGCACCACCATTTCTTTGCTCCTCAGAAATTAGAAGAGCAATCAGCTCCTCAAAATCAGGAAATCTTTCACGAACTGAAATGGATGTCCGAAACTGTGCATAATCCTTTCCTAGACCATTCAAGGTCACGGAAACTAAATCATCATCTTCCACTGGCGACCCAATGGAAGCAAGTGCATCTGCAATCTTCTTCACCTTCATGTGGTAGTTGTTGATGCTCATACTTTCTCTTTGCACATTATGCAACTCTTGCTTGAGTTGCATTTTCCTGGCTTGCATATTTGTGCTATACATTTTTGACAAAGTATCCCATGCCTCCTTTGGCATACTTGCATCCTGAATATGCACAATCATAGAGTCTGAAATAGTGATAGACAGCTAATACATAACTTTCCTGGCTCTCTCATGCCATGCTTTAAATGCCTGCATTTGCTGTTGATTGGGAACATCAGGAAGAACTGGTTCTTCTTCATTTCCTGCAACAAATTCCCAATATCCTTTTCCCATAAGGAAATTCGTCATTCTAAACTTCCATGCTTGGAAGTTGTTCTTGTCAAGCTTTTCAGTGACAATCTGTGAAAGAGAATCAGATGCCATTACAGAAGACTGCAAAAAATTCTGTCACTGCAAAAACCACAGCTTCACCCTCACAAGGGAAAATCTGCAAAACTGGCGAAAGTGGTATTTGACCACACAGTCACTTCCTAGTGACGATTTTGCATCAACAGACAATAGGGATGATTCTGTAACTCCCAATGTCTCTGCGCACAAGCATACAATGCAATTTTTACAGTAACTATTCATCGACCTGTAGAACAGTGGCTGCACAGCATAAAACTGGGCCTTTTCCTGAGTGCGTGCAGAAAACTTCCGCCTCCAAAACAGGCCCCGAAATGGCCTCAAATAAAAAAAACAAGGTCACCAAGGGCTAAAGCCCTTGCCCGCAACATATACTGCCCTCTTGCTTCACCGCGAAGGGCGTCTCAACCTGAGACAATGCACTCCTGCACTTTCCGGCTGTGATACCTGCAGAGATCTGCTCCCAAAACAGAAAATGAAAGCAACACTGCTCCTCTTACCAGAACACCGCGAGCTTGGCTTGCTTTCTTGAGCTCCTTACCACGAACAAGGCTCTGATACCATGTCAAGATTGTGGGAGAGAAGGAAGGAGTCTCACTTGAAGCTTTGTTGCTTGCACAATGGGGGAATACATACAAGGGTGGAGGCTGAAAACTGTTTTCCTCTTCTTAGTTGTGTAAGCCAAAAGAACTCAAGTACAAAGAAATAGAAGAACCCTCTATATGGGTCTCAAACCAAACTCAACTAACTAAGGTGGCATACTAACTGAGCCACGAACTAGAGTAGATAAGGATAGCTATCATGTAGCTATTATTCATGGGCGGTGTACCAACCGCGTCTGCAACTGACAAGTCGGTGACATAAATACACAACGGTCACCCTGGCGTATCACGAGTGGAGCTCGATATCTCAACAACTTGCTCCCGTTCAGCCTGCTCCATGGCCAGCTAGACAGTGTGCAGCATCACGTGATGCTCATGGCCCAGATGTTAGACATGCTGATATTAGACAGGATGTTGGTCAGGTAGCAGAGCCTGGATTGAGGCGTTCTACTAGAGATAGATAACCTCCTGACCGTTTTGCATCCTCTATGGATTATGTACTAGTTACAGATGCAGGAGAACCTCTTACTTATGATGAGGCTATGCGCAAGAGTGATTGTCACTCTTGGGAGAGGGCTATGCAGTTTGAGCTTGACTCATTGCATAAGAATAAGACTTGATATTTGTTTTCCTTGCCTCAGGGTAAGAAGGATTTGCCATGCAAGTGGGTGTACAAGCTGAAAAGTACCCCTGGACACCCCAAGCCGACATACAAGGCTCGATTGGTTGCTAAGGGTTTTAAGCAGGAGCATGGTGTTGACTTTGATGAAGTCTTTTCTCCTATGGTCAAGATGACTACCCTACGCTTAGTCTTGGCCTTGGTTGCACAGCTTGACGTGGACTTATACCAGATGGATGTCAAGACGGATTTTATACATGGGGACTTGCATGATGAGATTTACATGGAGCAGCCTAAGGGCTTTGCAGACCCTGGTAGGAAACACCTAGTGTGCAAGCTAAAGAAGAGTCTATATGGCTTAAAGCAGACACCTAGGGAATGGTACCATAAGTTTGATGCATTCATGCAGTCATGGGGCTACAGCCGCAATGCGATGGATCCGTGCTTGTACATGAAGAAAGACCGTAATAGTTTTTTACTGATTTTGGTACTCTATGTGGATGACATGCTTTTAGTAGGGATAGCTCATGAGGAGCTCGATGCTCTTAAGGCTTAGCTCAAGAAGAGCTTTGAGATGAAAGATCTAGGACATGCCTCTCATATACTTGGTATGCACATCACGCGCGATAGATTTCAGGGACTCCTCTATCTGTCATAGAGGGAGTACATACATAAAGTCCTTGAGCGCTTCCGCATGCAGGATGTTAAGCCTATTGGCTGTCCATTACCTTCTCATGTGAAGGTTTCACAGGCCGATTGTCCACAGACAGATGAGCAGAGGATCGAGATGGCTAAGATTCCCTATGCATCAGTCGTGGGCAGTCTTATGTATGCCATGATAGCCACCTGTCCAGATATTGCTATCATGCAGGACGTAAGGGTTCATGTATGCTTCATCCTCATTCAGCTCCTCTACATAATGTATTGGAGCATCGCTCAATGGTGGGTGGGTCACAATGGGTCCAAGTGGTCTAGGTATCCCTTTAGGATTGATGTCCATCCTAGGGATGGCTGGCTTTGAGTCGTTGGGTACTAGGAGAGCTAATGGAGCTCCCCTCCCAAAGTGCAATGGCCCATTCCCTAAGTAATAAGGTTGATTGTAAGGTTGCGGGTATGGAAATCGTATTGACAATCTATAATGCATCACATCACTACCACAATTAATGCATGGTCTTGACCTAGAATCCAAGAACTCAGCTGGATGGTGATTTCCTCCACAATGCATGCATTGCACATGAGGTCGTGTGGGCCTCCTCATAATCTCTTGCAGCTTGGCCAACTCTAGCCTCATGTCCTCCAACTCTTGGCTTTGGTCGATGCCCTTTCCCTTGTCTTGTATATTCTGGTTGGATCTCTCGCTAATAGTCATAGCTCTCTTTGAGAATCTAGAGGCAGTTCCATCTCGAGTCATGGTTCTAGAGCTTCTCTCCTTGAGCAAGTTATCCATACGTATAACTTTTTCAAAGACCCTAGCTAGCATGTCCCTTTGCATGTTTAAGTTGCTCATCAAGGCCTTGTAGAGCTCCTCGCTTCGGATTTCACTTAGAAATACAGTGGAGACTGCTCACTCTAGGTCATTCTGCATGTGCTTCTGGGATTCTCTTAAATAGACTCTGCACATGGGTGATATAATATTGGATATCTTCCTTGTTCTTTTGGCTAACATTCATCAACTTGACGATGAGGTTGTTGTGTTATCCCGCTTTAGAGAACCTCTTGATAAAGAGACTTTTGCGGTTATTGAAATTGTTCCGTTTTGTATTGTTTAGGATAGTAAACCATGTCTGTCATTTGTCTCCTAGGAAAATTTCAAAAGCTTATGCTCATTGAGCAAGGTCCATGAGACCATTCGCCTCACGTACTTGCTCGAACTGCTCCATGAAGCTACATGGGTCATTGTACTTGTCGAGATTCTTAGCAACCATAGGTATTTTGATATGGCTCTTAGAGTTTGGCATGGGTTCTAGTCTTGCTAGTAGCAGAAGCCACCCCTAGGAAGACAAGGCATCGGCCCTAGGTCTGACTCGTCCCCAGGAACCTACCAGGTCCCCACAAGGCGATGATCAACTGCTTATAAATTTTTCTTTTCTTTTCTTTTCTATGTTTATAGGGGTTAGAACCCCTTTTTACACACCTCTGTATATATTTATTGTTTTTAAGATATTCAGGGTTTCTCTTCCTTTATCATCATTATTTTCTCCTTCGGCAAGCTTCTCTAATTGCCTCACAACTAACAAGAACTCCTAGAATGGCCGCCTAGCAGGCTAGCAAAACATGGTCACTAGGACTCCCTTCTAAAACAGGTCTTTCGGTATTGGGTAATGTCTTTACAGGAGGCAACGACTACTCAGACTTCCCTCAAATATACTGAACCTAAACCTCAGGACTTCATGCCTTGGACGCTGGTCCCCAACAAGAAACGAAAAACCCCTTAACAAGTACACAAACACATATAACATAAAAACCACAGTACTCATAAAGGAAAGACATCACCTGGAGAGGGCCACGAGAAGCTTCCACGCAAAAAAAGGCTCCTTCCATGCTCTTCTTCCGAACCTGTCTAGCACAAAACTAAAACAAGAAACCATTAACCGCACCTGCACTAAACAGACAACTGGCCTTCTTGGCCTAATGACATAAAGCACTTCACTACAAAACTTAATCGACCCTCTTAGCCTAACGAAATAAAGCAATAACACCTCGCAACACTGGCCCTCTTGGCCTAATGAAATCAAACAAAATAACATCTACACATCCCTCCCTGAAAGAAGATAGATATACAATAATCAGCTCCTTTCCAAGGAGGAAAAACATGCTCGTAGCCCTAAACTAAATGCATAAGGTTATGACCCATCCCTCCTGCATAGATAGCAAGAGGCGTACGCATAATATGTTGTCTAATTAACCTATGGGTCCAGGATAACAATGGTAGATTGGTCTCGGCTACTCTTTGCATCACCCATATCAACCATCATCTGCCATATATCGCATGCTCTGATAACATTCTCCACAAGCGACCGGGTCCTGTTTCATCATTGCTAACAATATCCAAACTAGGACCAGAATTAAAGAAGAGGTCTTCCTCATAAGCAATATTTTCCAGTGAATCCGCAAACTGATTCCAGTAACGTGGAATCAGCTGAAAAGACACTCTCTCAAACTCTTCAAGTAGGGTCATCGCAGTCTGATGATACACACAAAGAATGGGATTCCGCACTGTGTAAGTTGTTTTCAACTTGTCTTCTTCTGTAATTGCCATCTAGTTATATCCTCCAAAGCAATCCATGAATGAATATATTTCCCTACCTGCTAATTGATCCAAAATCTGGTCAATAAATGGCAACGGGTAGTAATCCTTAACTGTCTGCTTATTCAGCTCTCTAAAATCCAAACATAAATGGATCTGGTTATTTTTCTTCTTCCTGATAACAACTGGTGAACACCATTCTGTGTGTTGTACAGGGAAGATTAAACCAGCTTTCCTTAACTTCTGCAACTCCTCAAACAGCCCGTTCCTCAATTCAAAAGGCATACGCCTTACCTTCTGATGCACATGACGACTGCCTTCCTTTACAGGGATAGTATGAAAAGCTAGACTGGGAGGAATGCCTCTCAGCTCATCATAACTCCAAGCAAAGATATTGTGGAATTCTTGAATCAAGGACACATAGTCCTTCCTTTCTGCTGAACTGAGCATGGAACCTAATTTAATTGGCCACGAATCATTCAGCATGCCAAGATCTAACTCAATCACATCCGCATCTCTTATCCTATCTTGCGGCTCTATCGGCTTATTTAGAGTTATCTGATAGATATCCTCTGTAGAGGACCCCTCTTTAGATTCATCACTGGATGATGTCTCACTACCAGATGGATCGTCTGACTGCCGTCTCTAATTCTGTAGAAGATAAAGGAGCTCTCTCACTTTGAGGAGACTCAGGATAAGCATCGACTATTATTCGATTAGCACCTCTACTTAGAACCACTCGACCAGCGGGTATATCGACTTGACAATCTGTTCGTAAGATCCAAGGCCTACCCAGCAAAACTCGATAGCTAGGACGTCCTGCAAATCTGATCACCCTAAAGTCCAAGAAACATTCTACACTCGCAATTGTAACATGGAGCTTAGTAATGCAACCTTCTGGTTGTCTTAGACTATCATCAGCCATTCTTAGAAGGGTGGAGCTGTCCTTTTGGATGCCTAGACCCAACCTCTCCATCAATTCTGAACTCATGATATTGACGAAGGATCCAGTGTCTACAATGGCATGTTCCACTAATATTCCATCTACATAAGTTGGAACCCTAGGGCAGTTCTTTTCAGCATGGTCAAACCAATCTTCCCCTACTCGTGCTATGCCTAGAGGTTCCACAATATACCCGATACGCAGGATCTTCTTAAATTCCTTGCGTACTCCTGGAGATAATTTGATCAATTGCAAGAGGTTCACATCTAGTTTGACTTCACAAAGAGAACTTGCTAAATCAAAATCATGATAAGTAGCCAAAGCTCTCTTTTCTCACCAAACCATCCTCTCTTTTGGTCTTTGGATCGGTTTGGGTGCTTCTTTCTTAGCTCTTGCCTTCTTTCTTGGCACTTCCTCATCCTTTTTAGGGTCAACTTTTCTGTCAACCGGTCTTAGTGGTCCCCCTTCCATGCTAGGACTCTGGACTTGCGTCCCCTTATCCCCTTATTTAGGGTTTGCCTCAATCGGTTTTGCATTATCTTTATCAACCCCTTTAGCCTTTTGACCTCTTGTCACGGCTCTCAAGTTAGAGGTTTCAGCATCATCGACTCATACAGCCTCAATAAGGCTGACCCCATTGCCTTGTGGCAACTCTTCTATATTTATTTTTCCCCTCTGTAATATTTGTCTTGGTGCATCATTCTACTGCAAGTTATTTCCTTGCGCTCTATGATTCACTAGGCTCGGCTGTTTACTCCCTTGTTGGAGAGAACTAATCTTACTCCAACAGGTAGCAGCTAAATGGCCTGACTTCCCACAAATGTCACATTTCACATTTGGACAGTTTTTGGGAAAGTGTTGTCCACCACACCATTTACAACTGAATCTAGAGGGTCCACCCTCTTCAGGGCGTCGACTCCCTATAAGATTTTGTTGCTTCTTCAAGAAATTAACGTTGACGGCTATTTGTCGATATTGTTCGGAAATCATATCGGTATAATGCTTCATCATGTCCTTGACTTCACCAAGGACATTAGATGCACTCGACTCGTAGCCTCGATCGTCGACCCATCGTTCCATTGGCCTAACAATCTGATTTGGCATTGGCTATTGACCCACAGGAACAACATTCGAAGTTGAAACTTGGTCTCTAACATTTGGTGGAGCCAACTGACTTGTCATGGGCATAGTCGCACTGGGAGGAGCTGGCAATAAAGGTACATTCTGAACCATACTCCCTCTCCCATTAGGGTTAGTCATAGGCATCCCTTGACTTCCATTCGTCAATGATGGATTGCCGCCAGGTACTAAACCCCCATTAACATTCATTCGAGAGGAGTAGGACATTTGTAATCGTGCTTCTACTCCCTCTGCCCGCATAATAGCGGTGTCTATATCTGCTAAGGCCACACTGCTCAATTGTACTTGGATATTAAAGTCCAACCCATGCAAAAAGTATTGCAATTGGGCAGCCGGCGGAATGGGAATGTAAGTTTGCAACTTACGAAATACTTCCTTCAGCTTCTTGGCATATGCTTTTACATTCTCATGAGGATCTTGACGTGTTACATTCAAGACCCGCAACCAATATTGGCCACCTCTTTCAGGGGCATATTCCGCTTGGAAAGCTGCATAGAATTGATCAATGGTGGTTATGGTTCCAGACTCTATGCTGTGATACCATACCGCAGCCCTTCCTTTTAATGTCATATTTAAGAACATCATGAGATGTCCCTCATCTTGGATGCGATCATTGAACATCAATCTCTGAAATTCACAAATGTGAAATTCTGCATCCTCTTCCGCTAACCCATTAAAAATGGGCAAGGGAACTCCTAGGGCTAGTAAATCAAATTAGCAGTAGGAGCTTGAAGTGACGGATTGACACCCCCACTTGAAGTGGGTAGACTTGGTGGAGGAGAGGAAGATCTTACACTTCCTCCTGCACCTAATGGAATAGGTGGAGTAGTTAAATGACTAAGACCACTGCTTCGCATACGTACTGGGCTACTCCTTTGAGGAGAATAACGGCTTACAATCTCTAACCGCCGTCTAGCCCTCTCAGCACGTTTTGCTTTCTGGATTTCGGCTTGATGGTCCTTGTCAGAGGACATAAACCAACTTTCTTTTGGTCCCTAGAAACCCTAGATCCGAAAACCACCACTTATAAGTGGCTCCCGGCAGACGCACCACTGATGGGACCTGAAATGGGCCGGAACTGGCTATAGCACTAGCCGGACCTCATGCTCATGACACACAAACACCCTCACGGCCTCGCGGACCAGGAGCGTCAATCTAATGCTGAAGGACAAACCGCCCTAAAGCTTAATTCATGCGTTTATAGTTTATAGTTCAACATTCAAACTCCTCAGAGGGAGAACCCTTATACATTGGCAATGCCACGAACACACACACATAGGAGGCACTCCAAAGCCCCACTGTAGCTCTCCTACATCGCAAGGATTGGCCCTTTGATGCGCTACTAAACATATAACACAAACGAGCACAAACTCCTCTCTCTTATGTTTCTCGTATTTCCAGGAGATATACCATGCTTCCTCACTTCACAATCCCTTAGGAAACCGACCCTCTACCCTACGGCAAGGGATAACCTCACACTCTCAATCGTGGGTCAAAGTCCTAAGAAAACAATTGTTATGCAGTCCAGGAGATTTTCCTTCGATACCATGAACCATGCATAGTGCATAATATGAATGGTTTAGTGCACAAATAATAGAAAATCAGCATTGTGCATCGTGCGCAACCAATCTTTTCATAATTTCCATGCTAAGGTTCATGTATTGAAACGAGGAGAGACACCGAGTCTTACGCTCATGCTGCCTTTTCCTTTATTTTAAAACACGTTCTATAGCCATGATGCAACACATAAATTAGATTTAAGATTTTACTTTAATGCTCAAACTCCCCTCTTACCCTACCGTTTAATGTTTTGCAATCGTTGATAGGTGTAAGGGTCGTTTTATGTGTATTTCTTTGTAGAGAAAGCAATAAATACGGACAAAAATATAGAAATGAGGGTAAACCGAGGATAACCTCATGCTCTACCTTCGTTATACATTGCACAAACACTTATGTAATTTTTTGGAATTTTCCTTTTATCGTTTCCTAATTTTCTCCCATTTAAAACCCATTTTTCACCATTTTTTAGTATTTTTCCTCTATTTTCTTCAATAAAAGTGACTAGAAATTAAGATTCATTATGGGCTATGGCCCTTAGGTTCTTTGACAACAAAATTTCAGGTTTTGTTGATGTTATATCTCATGTTTCCCCTTTATTTTGCAAAAAACCCCCATTTTGCCTCTTAAACGCGTGTTTTACGGGTTTTATACCATTAATTTCAGCCATAACACTAAATATTTTCTAATTTTCTGAGCATAAACTGATCAAAATCATAGTAAACAACAACATAATGCATAATCAATCCATGGGAACAATATTTCATCAACAAAATAGCATAAAAACTCATTTTTTCTTCATAAAAATTGAATTACTGCTTAGGCTTTGTGTCTCGGGATCTCGGTTTTGCTATGGGACTGCGTGTCAGCCCTCATTCAATGTCCAGCATCTTCAAGAACAGCACTCTTCATGTCTTCATCCACCCGGAAGCAATCCAATCTCATCCGGACAAGCTTTCCTCCATCATTCTTCATTGTCTTCTTCCACACAAGAACAGCCCCTTAGGGGAGAGAGATGGAGGAGAGAGAAAGACTAGAATCAGAGATTTCCATTGAGGCCACCATTTGACGGGCGAAGGGCAGTGAAATGATCAGCTGGCAGAGGGTAGGCAAGCCCCAATGTCCATTGGGTAGGTTGCTCACAACCAGGAGGATGATCATCAAGAGCATGAGCGCAAATTTCGGGCGCAGATGGCGCCATGTTCTTCCCACGATTTCATGCTTCTCTTGCATGAAACTTTCATGCCACATTAAAAGTTGGGCTCCCAAGGGTCACTTACCCATTTGGCCAAACTTTTGTCCACCTCTTCAAATCTTGACCGGTTTCTTGGCCATTTCCCCGTTCGGTGTCCGAATTGAGCTCTGAAAAATCCTGGGCGTTCGGCTTGACATCCTGCATTGGCCGGTAACTCCCGACAACCCGCATGGTAGTCTGAAAATTTATCAAAAATCAACAAGTGTCGCTCGGGCGTCTTTAAAGCACTTTGATGCTTAAAATCGTCCTAGGTCGAGCCGCCACCTTCGACGTTGAATATTTTTCCCTTGATATTCGTAATTTTTAGCTATTTTTAAGCACTTCTCGGCATCAAAATTCCGCTCTCATTACATTGCCGTGCGTGAGACAAGAGAAGAGAAGAGAAGAGAAGAGAAGAGAAGAGAAGAGAAGAGAAGAGAAGAGAAGAAGAAGAGAGGAGAAGATAGAGAGCTTCTCCACCACGGTCCCTCACCCTCACACACACTCCCTCTCTCAACAAGCACAAGCACAAGCAAGCAAGAAGAAGAAAAAGAAGAAGAAGAAGAGAGCTAGTTTTTGCCACACATAAGAAGAATGAGCTTCTTCATTCACTTTTTGCCTTTTATACATGCCCTACTGCTTTTTTTGGGCGCCCGTTCCTTTTTACATGACTGGCCATTTTAACCTAGGTCCTCTTTCCCTATTGTTCTTTCACCCATGCTTGTCTACATTTACAAATTGCACAGGAGGGACCCTAGTGCTCTTTTACAAGGATTTAGGTTGTGCTTTTATATTTAAGATGTACCTTTTTCATTTTGCACTAGCCCTAGACTTTTAAAATTGCTCCTTGCGCTTTTGGCCATTTTTCTCCTGTTTTTCTATTAGGCCCTCTTTTTTCACTTTATCCTATGCCTTTTTGATTTTCTTTCAATTTCTTTGCACTAGGGTTAACATTACCCCCTCTTAGTTGAGTGCCAGTTCTATGGCACTTGTAGGTAAGGACTTGAGTGGTTGAAGGTTTGCCATGTGGATCGATGATGGGGCTTTGGGAAGATTGGCGGCTATGGAGAAGAAGCATAACAAAATGGATGAGAGGTTGTGGTGGCCAAGGATAGAGATTGAGTGGGTGATGGGGGCCTCCAAGGTTGATGGTTGATCGCAGGTTTTCGAATGTACTTGAAAAGGAAAAGGAAGTACACTACTTGGAGGTGTGTCTACCTCACCATGTAGTCCATGGTGTCCTATGCCAATGGAGTTGGGAGTTGGGTCCTTAGGCAAGCCCATGGTGTTGTCCCACACTTGAGGACCTAGTTCGTGTACAAGGGGAGGTGCTATGGGTGTGACTTAGGGAAGGTCTAATCATAGGTGAGTGTAAACTACTTAGGTGTGTCTTGCCCTTGATTTGCCCTAAGTGTGATGTGGGGGAAGAGGCTAGGAATATAATTGTCCCTAAGTGCAGTGTCTGTGGCACTCTGATGGTGTATGAGAATCCCATTCCTTCCTTTTCTTATGCTTCGTCTTTTGTCCTTTCTTTGTCGTCTTTCTTTCTTTTTCTCTTCCTTTTTATTTTTTATTTTTTATTTTTTTATTTTTAATATTTAATACATTGAAAGGGAGCATGCTAAATGTCATTCCAATGTTGTTCAGGAGCTACTCTGTGAGGGGCCTAAGAGACTTGGTAAGGAAGTGTGCAAGTAGCCATTTACGTTAATGCATACATTTAGGGGTGTCATTGATAGGAAGGAGTGGCTACACTTGGTGAAGCAACTGTCATTCTTATATTCAGGAATAACCATACAAAAGAAAGGCACGAGTGGGACCCCCTCATCATGAGGAGGTCCATCACACAGCTATCGATTCTTGCATTTAGATAAAAAAAGAGTGATAACAATTATGCCTCTTTTACTGTGGGATTTTTCTTGAGAAAAATCTTAAATATCCTAAGATAATTACAGGTAGTAATAAAGGTGGGGTCGCGACAAGATGAAAACTCATCAAGGACGTGCGTGATAGATGGGTGGATGCCCTATGCTTGGTGAAGATTAGGCACTCCTTTGGATTCTTTGCATTCACGTTGTAGATCCTTAGGAAATCATACTTGCCATGCACATCCGGGTTATAATCTATTCCTATTCATCATAGATATCACATGTAGGTGGGATCATTGTACTCGTCTAGTATGGTGCTACAGAAGGCCTGTTGAGATATCGAGCTCCACTCGTGATATGCCAGGGTGACCATTGTGCATTTATGTCACCGACTTGTCAATTGCAGATGCGGTTGGTGTTGAGATATCGAGCTCCACTCGTGATATGCCAGGGTGACCGTTGTGCATTTATGTCACCGAAGTGTCAGTTGCAGATGCGGTTGGTACACCGCCCATGAATAATAGCTAGATGACAGCTATCCTTATCTACTCTAGTTCGTGGCTCAGTTAGTATGCCACCTTATTAGTTGAGTTTGGTTTGAGACCCATATATAGGGTTCTTCTATTTCTTTGTACTTGAGTTCTTTTGGCTTACACAACTAAGAAGAGAAAAACTGTTTTCAGCCTCCACCCTTGTGTGTATTCCCCCATTGTGCAAGCAAGAAAGCTATAACTGAGACTCCTTCCTTCTCTCCCACAATCTTGACATGGTATCAGAGCCTTGTTCGTGGTAAGGAGCTCAAGAAAGCAAGCCAAGCTCGCGGTGTTCTGGTAAGAGGAGCAGTGTTGCTTTCATTTTCTGTTTTGGGAGCAGATCTCTGCAGGCATCACAGCCGGAAAGTGCAGGAGTGCATTGTCTCAGGTTGAGATGCCCTTCGCGGTGAAGCAAGAGGGCAGTATATACTGCGGGACGGGACTTTAGCCCTCAGCGACCTTGTTTTTTTTATTTGAGGCCATTTCGGGGCCTATTTTGGAGGCGGAAGTTTTCTGCACGCACTCAGGAAAAGGCCTAGTTTTATGCTGTGCAAGCCACTATTCTACAGGTCGGTGAAAAGTTACTATAGAAATTGCATCGTATGCTTGTGCGCAGAGACATTGGGAGTTACAGAATCATCCCTGTTGCCTGTTGATGCAAAATCATCACTAGGAAGTGACTGTGTGGTCAAATACCACTCTTGTCAGTTTTGCAGATTTGCCTTTGTGAGGTTGAAGCTGTGTTCTTTGCAGTGACAAAATTTTTTGCAGTGTTCTGTAATGGCGTCTGATTCTCTCTCACAGATTGTCACTGAAAAGCTTGACAAGAACAACTTCCAAGCATGGAAGTTTAGAATGACGAATTTCCTTATGGGAAAAGGATATTGGAAATTTGTTGCAGGAAATGAAGAAGAACCAGTTCTTCCTGATGTTCCCAATCAACAGCAAATGCACGCATTTAAAGCATGGCATGAGAGAGCCAGGAAAGTTATGTACTGGCTGTCTATCAGCATTTCAGACTCTATGATTGTGCATATTCAAGATGCAAGTACGCCAAAGGAGGCATGGGATACTTTGTCAAAAATGTATAGCACAAATACGCAAGCCAGGAAAATGCAGCTCAAGCAAGAGTTGCACAATGTGCAAAGAGAAAGTATGAGCATCAATGACTACCACATGAAGGTGAAGAAGATTGCAGATGCACTTGCTTCCATTGGGTCGCCAGTGGAAGATGATGATTTAGTTTCTGTGACCTGGAATGGTCTAAGAAAGGACTATGCACAGTTTCGAACATCCATTTCCGTCCGTGAAAGATTTCCTGATTTTGAGGAGTTGATTGCTCTTCTAATTTCTGAGGAGCAGAGAAATGGTGGTGCATCTTTTTCAGGAGGAACTTCAAAAGAAGCTGTCTTCTACTCAAATGCTGGAAGAGGTAGAGGCAGAGGTAGAGGAGGCCGATCTGGAGGCCATGGTAGAAATCAGAATATGAAGCAAACTCAAGAAAACCAGTCCTATGGAGGAGGACGTGGTAACTCTAGAGGCAGGGGGAGCCAAAGAGGTCGTGGTGGATGGCAAAGAGGCCAAAATGCAAACAGTAATGTTGAATGCTACTACTGTGGTAAAATGGGTCATATGGCTAAAGACTGCTATAAAAAGCAAAATGACATCATGAATGGAAAACTGCAACAAGGGAATTATGCATCTTCTAGTAGACAGGGTGATGACAGAAATGAGCATTTGTTTATGGTGCAGCACATAAACAATTCTGTGACAAGTGCAGAAGAAAGCAATGATGTATGGTATGTTGACTCAGGTGCATCAAACCACATGACAGGTCATGCAGAATGGATGGAGGATGCAAGAAAAATGGAAAAACCAGGATTTGTGGAGACTGGTGATGATACTGCACATCCTATTGTGCAGATTGGAAAAATTCCTTTGTCTATGCAGGATGGGAAAAAAAAATACCTGTCCGATGTATTTCATGTCCCGAATATCACCAAGAATCTGGTTTCTGTTGGTCAAATGGTTGAGCAGGGCTTGCAGGTCAGATTTAATCCTCAAGGATGCTTTGTTGAGGATATGAAAAATAAAGGTCGCTTGATAGCAAAAGGAAAGAAGAAGGGCAGAATGCTTATGTTGGATGCAGACATTCCTGAATTGAGTGCAGCAATGTTTGCACATGGGACTGGTGTAGTTGCAGATATTGATATCTGGCATAAACGCATTGGTCATATTAATGTACAGTGACTTAAATCAATGCAAGCCCAAAATATTGTTGCAGGATTGCCCAAATTCAAGGTTGCAGAAATGCATAAGGTATGTGAAGCCTGTTAGTTTGGAAAACAGGCAAGGAAACCATTTCCTAGACATGTTCAAGAGAGTGAGAAGCCATTGGAATTAATCCACTCTGATGTGTGGACTACTAAAGCTGCATCTCTTGGAGGATGTCATTATTTTGTCACTTTTATTGATGACTATAGCAGAAAAGTTTGGGTGTATTTTATGAAAAAGAAAAGTGAAGTTTTTGGGCATTTCAAAACTCTTAAAGCTATGGTTGAAAAAGAAACAGGTATGCAGATAAAATGCCTAAGGTCAGATGGAGGGGGAGAGTACCTCTCAAATGAGTTTGCAAGGTTCCTGCAGGAGCATGGCATAAAGCAGCAATATTTATACAGTCATACCCCACAACAAAATGGAATTGCAGAAAGGAAAAACAGGCATATTGGAGAGGTATCTCGTGCCATGCTCAATGAAAAAGACTTGCCAGATTTTTATTGGGCTGAAGCAGTTGCTACAGTAGTCTACATAATGAACACGACTCCCACTACAGCAATACATGGAATGACTCCAGAGGAGAGGTATACTGGTAGGAAACTAGATATTTCTCATTTGAAAATTTTTGGTTGCATTGCATATATACATGTGCCAGATGAGTTGAGATCCAAATTGGATCCAAAAGCTGAGAAGTGCATCTTTATTGGTTACTCTCTGCAGCAAAAAGGGTATAGATGCTATGACCCTTCTACTCTAAGTTTACAGTGAGCAGAGATGTTGTTTTTGATGAGATGAGTAACTGGTATAAACCAGTAAATGTGATTGATGATGTAGATGCACAAAATGGTAATGCTGCACAGAATTCACAGTAGCAGTCACAAAATATTAGTGGACCTGGAGCGTCCTCTAGCAGTGGTTCACATTCTTCGCCATGGACAGGCAGATTGAGATCAAGAGAATCTTCTCAAAGTAATGCAAATAGTGGTATGCAGGTATCACGAAAAGGAAAAGAGAAGGTTGATCAGCCCATGTTTGATGTGAATACAGGTCACTCTTATGTGGATGGTGAATCCAGTGGCTCAGAACAGAGCATTGATGATGAGTTGGGTATTCCTTCTAATGTTACACCTGGAGTAAGGAAGACCAGGGATGTTTTGAGAGCACCTGGGAGTGAGCGTACTTTGCGCAGGTCTACGAGAGCTAGGTATCCTGTGGATAGGCTGAAATATGATGGATTTACAGCCATTCACTATGCATATATGGTCAAAGTGATACAGAAACCAGAACCCACTTCTTTTGAGCAAGCCATGGGAAAAGAAAAATGGGAGAAAGCCATGGATGAAGAAATGGATGCCTTGGAAGCAAATGCTACATGAGAATTGGTACCTTTGCCTAAAGGTAAAAATGCAATTGGCTGTAAGTGGGTTTATAAGGTGAAGCATAATGCAGATGGTTCTGTGAACAGATACAAGGCAAGATTAGTAGTCAAGGGGTATGCACAAACATATGGCATTGACTATGAAGAAACATTCAATCCGGTTGCAAGGATGGCAACCGTAAGAGCAGTCATTGCTATGGCTGCATCAAAGGGATGGTCTTTACATCGATGGATGAAATAATGCTTTCTTGCATGGTGATTTGCAAGAAGAGGTCTATATGGAGCAGCCACCAGGTTATGTGCATGCTGTTCATCCTGAGTTTGTTTGCAGGTTGAAGAAAGCCTTGTATGGCTTGAAGCAAGCACCTAGAGCATGGTCTGACAAGATAGGACAGTATCTTGTCACTATTGGCTTTCAGATTTCCAAGGCAGATTTCTCACTTTATGAGAAAAACAGAGAAAGGTATTATGCTACTTGTCATTTATGTTGATGATTTGATTATGACAGGTGACAGTGATGAAGATATCCTTCATGTGAAAATGCTATTGAAGCATAAGTTTGAGATGAAGGATTTGGGAGAGCTGCGTTATTTCTTGGGCATTGAGGTGATTAGATCACCAAGTGGGATACAGCTCTTGCAGAGGCAGTATGGATTGGACATGCTGTCCAAATATGGGATGACAGGTTGTAAGCCTATTTCAGTTCCTTTGGAGCAGAATGTGAAGCTTAGCACAGATGCAGGTGGGCTTCTAGAAGACCCTACTATGTACAGACGCATAGTAGGAAGTTTGATTTATATGACTATTACCAGGCCAGATTTGAGCTATGCTGTTGGATTGGTAAGTCAGTTTATGCAGGCTCCAAGGAAACCACATTTGGATGCGGCTAGACGCATACTCAGGTATGTGAAGTCCACATTGCAGTATGGACTATTTTATGAGACTGGGGTTCCGATACAGTTGCATGGATACACTGATGCTGATTGGGCTAGTAGTATTTCTGATAGACGATCTACCAGTGGATATGTGTTCTCTTTTGGGAGTGCTACAGTCACTTGGAGCAGCAAGAAACAACCTACAATTGCCTTGTCGAGCACAGAGGCTGCATGTGAGGTAGCTTGGTTGCATAAGCTACTTTATGATATGCATCAGTCTATAGATGGGCTAGTTGTCATTTATTGTGACAACATGAGTAGTATACACTTGGCAAATAACCCAGTCTATCATGCTAGAACAAAGCACATTGAGGTGCATTATCACTATGCACGAGAGAGGGTTTTACTAGGTCTTATTGATCTAGTTTATGTCAGCACAGAGGATCAGATAACAGACATATTCACGAAGGCATTGGGCGCAGAGAAGCTGCGCAAGTTCAGAGACCTGCTTGGTGTGCAGGATTTGGGATTGAGCTCGAGGGGGAGTGTTGAGATATCGAGCTCCACTCATGATATGCCAGGGTGATCGTTGTGCATTTATGTCACCGACGTGTCAGTTGCAGATGCGGTTGGTACACCGCCCATGAATAATAGCTAGATGACAGCTATCCTTATCTACTCTAGTTCGTGGCTCAGTTAGTATGCCACCTTAGTTAGTTGAGTTTGGTTTGAGACCCATATATAGGGTTCTTCTATTTCTTTGTACTTGAGTTCTTTTGGCTTATACAACTAAGAAGAGGAAAACTGTTTTCAGCCTCCACCCTTGTGTGTATTCCCCCATTGTGCAAGCAAGAAAGCTACAAGTGAGACTCCTTCCTTCTCTCCCACAATCTTGATAGTTGGTACACCACCCATGAATAATAGCTAGATGACAACTATCCTTATCTACTCTAGTTCGTGGCTCAGTTAGTATGCCACCTTAGTTAGTTGAGTTTGGTTTGAGACCCATATATAGGGTTCTTATATTTCTTTGTATGAGAGTTCTTTTGGCTTACACAACTAAGAAGAGGAAAACTGTTTTCAGCCTCCACCTTTGTGTGTATTTTCCCATTGTGCAAGCAAGAAAGCTACAAGTGAGACTCCTTTATTCTCTCCCACAATCTTGACATGGTATCAGAGTCTTGTTCGTGGTAAGGAGCTCAAGAAAGCAAACCAAGTTCGCGGTGTTATGGTAAGAGTACCAGTGTTGCTTTCATTTTTCTATTTTGGGAGCAAGTCTCTACAGGTAGCACAACCAGAAAGTGCAAGAGTGCATTGTCTCAGATTGAGACGCCCTTCGCGGTGTAGCAAGAGGGCAGTATATGCTGCGGGACAGGGCTTTAGCCCTAGGTTGCTCTATTTTTTTTATTTGAGGCCATTTCGGGGCCTGTTTTGGAGGTGGAAGTTTTCTGCACGCACTCAACAAAAGACCCTATTTTATGCTGTGTGACCACTGTTCTACAGGTAGGTGAAGTGTTACTGTAGAAATTGCATCGTATGCTTGTGCGCAGAGACATTGGGAGTTACAGAATCATCCTTGTTGCCTGTTGATGCAAAATCGTTACTAGGAAGTGACTGTGTGGTCAAACACCACTTTCGTCAGGTTTGCAGATTTGCCCTTGTGAGGCTGAAGTTGTGTTCTTTGCAGTGACAGAATTTTTTGCAGTGTTTTGTAATGGCGTCTGATTCTCTTTCACAGATTGTCACTGAAAAGCTTGACAAGAACAATTTCCAAGCATGGAAGTTTAGAATGACGAATTTCCTTATGGGAAAAGGATATTGGGAATTCGTTGCAGGAAATGAAGAAGAACCAGTTCTTCCTGATGTTCCCAATCAACAGTAAATGCAGGCATTTAAAGCATGGCATGAGAGAGCCAGGAAAGTTATGTACTGACTGTCTATCAGCATTTCAGACTCTATGATTGTGCATATTCAAGATGCAAGTACGCCAAAGGAAGCATGGGATACTTTGTCAAAAATGTATAGCACAAATACGCAAGCCAGGAAAATGCAGCTCAAGCAAGAGTTGCACAATGTACAAAGAGAAAGTATGAGCATCAATGACTACCACATGAAGGTGAAGAAGATTGCAGATGCACTTGCTTCCATTGGGTCACCAGTGGAAGATGATGATTTAGTTTCTGTGACCTTGAATGGTTTAGGAAAGGATTATGCACAGTTCCGAACATCCATTTCCATCCGTGAAAGATTTCTTGATTTTGAGGAGTTGATTGCTCTTCTAATTTCTGAGGAGCAGAGAAATGGTGGTGCATCTTTTTCAGGAGGAACTTCAAAAGAAGCTGTCTTCTACTCAAATGCTGGAAGAGGTAGAGGCAGAGGTAGAGGAGGCCGATCTGGAGGCCGTGGTAGAAATCGGAATATGCAGCAAACTCAAGAAAACCAGTCCTATGGAGGAGGACATGGTAACTCTAGAGGTAGGGGGAGCCAAAGAGGTCGTGGTGGATGGCAAAGAGGCCAAAATGCAAACAGTAATGTTGAATGCTACTACTGTGGTAAAATGGGTCATATGGCTAAAGACTGCTATAAAAAGTAGAATGACATCATGAATGGAAAATTGCAACAAGGGAATTATGCATCTTCTAGTAGACAGGGTGATGGCAGAAATGAGCATTTGTTTATGGTGTAGCACATGACTAATTCTGTGACAAGTGTAGAAGAAAGCAATGATGTGTGGTATGTTGACTCAGGTGCATCAAACCACATGACAGGTCATGCAGAATGGATACAGGATGCAAGGAAAATGGCAAAACCAGGATTTGTGGAGACTGGTGATGATACTGCACATCCTATTGTGTAGATTGGAAAATTTCATTTGTCTATGCAGGATGGGAAAAAGAAATACTTGTCGGATGTATTTCATGTCCCGAATATCACCAAGATTCTTGTTTTTGTTGGTCAAATGGTTGAGCAGGGCTTGCAGGTCAGATTTAATTCTCATGGATGCTTTGTTGAGGATATGAAAAATAAAGGTCACTTGATAGCAAAAGGAAAGAAGAAGGGCAGAATGTTTACGTTGGATGCAGACATGCCTCAATTGAGTGTAGCAATGTTTGCACATGGGACCAGTGTAGTTGCGGATATTGATATCTGGCATAAACGCATTGGTCCTGTTAATGTACAGCGACTTAAATCAATGCAAGCCCAAAATATTGTTGCAGGATTGCCTAAATTCAAGGTTGCAGAAATGCATAAGGTATGTGAAGCCTGTCAGTTTGGAAAACAGGCAAGGAAACCATTTCCTAGACATGTTCAAGAGAGTAAGAAGCCATTGGAATTAATCCACTCTGATGTGTGGACTACTAAAGCTGCATCTCTTGGAGGCTGTCATTATTTTGTCACTTTTATTGATGACTATAGCAAAAAATTTTGGGTGTATTTTATGAAAAAGAAAAGTGAAGTTTTTGGGCATTTCAAAATTCTTAAAGCTGTGGTTGAAAAAGAAACAGGCCTGCAAATAAAATGCCTAAGGTCGGATGGAGGGGGAGAGTACCTCTCAAATGAGTTTGCAAGGTTCCTGCAGGAGCATGGCATAAAGCAGCAATATTCATACAGTCATACCCCACAACAAAATGGAATTGCAGAAAGGAAAAACAGGCATATTGGAGAGGTATCTCGTGCCATGCTCAATGAAAAAGACTTACTAGATTTTTACTGGGTTGAAGCAGTTGCTACAGTAGTCTACATAATGAATAGGACTCCCACTACAGCAATACATGGGATGACTCCAGAGGAGAGGTATACTGGTAGGAAACCGGATATTTCTCATTTGAAGATTTTTTGTTGCATTGCCTATGCTTATGTGCCATATGAGTTGAGATCCAAGTTGGATCCAAAAGCTGAGAAGTGCATCTTTATTGGTTACTCTCTGCAGAAAAAGGGTATAGATGCTATAACCCTTCTACTCATAAGTTTACAGTGAGCAGAGATGTTGTTTTTGATGAGATGAGTAGCTGGTATAAACCAGTAAATATGTTTGATAATGTAGATGCACAAAATGGTAATGCTGCACAGAATTCACAGTAGCATTCACAAGATATTAGTGGACATGGAGCGTCCTCTAGTAGTGGTTCACATTCGTCGCCATAGACAGGCAGATTGAGATCAGGAGAATCTTCTCAAAGCAATGCAGATAGTGGTATGAAGGTATCACAAAAAGGAAAAGAGAAGGTAGATCAGCCCATGTTAGATGTGAATGCAGGTCACTCTTATGTGGATGGTGAATCCAGTGGCTCAAAACAGAGCATTGATGATGAGTTGGGTATTCCTTCTATTGTTACACCTGGAGTAAGGAAGACCAAGGATGTTTTGAGAGCACCTGGGAGTGAACCTACTTTGCGCAGGTCTACGAGAGCTAGGTATCCTGTGGATAGGCTGAAATATGATGGATTTACAGCCATCCACTATGCCTATATGGTCAAAGTGATACAGGAATCAGAACCCACTTCTTTTGAGCAAGCCATGGGAAAAGAAAAATGGGAGAAAGCCATGGATGAAGAAATGGATGCCTTGGAAGAAAATGCTACATGGGAATTGGTACCTTTGCCTAAAGATAAGAATGCAATTGGTTGTAAGTGGGTTTATAAGGTGAAGCACAATGCAGATGGTTCTATGAACAGATACAAGGCAAGGTTAGTAGTCAAGGGATATGCACAAACATATGGCATTGATTATGAATAAACATTTAGTCCGGTTGCAAGGATGGAAACTGTAAGAGTAGTCATTGCTATGGCTGCATCAAAGGGATGGTCTTTACATTAGATGGATGTAAAGAATGCCTTTTTGCATGGTGATTTGCAAGAAGAGGTCTATATGGAACAGCCACCAGGTTATGTGCATGCTGTTCATCCTGAGTTTTTTTGCAGGTTGAAGAAAGCCTTGTATGGCTGGAAGCAAGCACCTAGAGTATGGTCTGACAAGATAGGACAATATCTTGTTACTATTGGCTTTCAGATTTCCAAGGCAGATTTCTCACTTTATGTGAGAAAAACAGAGAAAAGTATTATCCTGCTTGTCATTTATGTTGATGATTTGATTATCACAGGTGATAGTGATGAAGATATCTTTCATGTGAAAATACTATTGAAGCATAAGTTTGAGATGAAGGATTTGGGAGAGCTGCGTTATTTCTTGGGCATTGAGGTGATTAGATCACCAAGTGGGATATGGCTCTTGCAGAGGCAGTATGGATTGGACATGCTGTCCAGATATGGGATGACAGGCTGTAAGCCTATTTCAGTTCCTTTGGAGCAGAATGTGAAGCTGAGCGTAGATGCAGGTGAGCTTCTAGAAGACCCTAATATGTACAGTTGCATAGTAGGAAGTTTGATTTATATGACTATTACCAGGCCAGATTTGAGCTATGCTGTTGGATTGGTAAGTCAGTTTATGCAGGCTCCAAGGAAACCGCATTTGGATGCGGCTAGACGCATACTCAGGTATGTGAAATCCACATTGCAGTATGTACTATTTTATGAGACTGGGATTTAGATACAATTGCATGGATACACTGATGCTGATTGGGATGGTAGTATTTCTGATAGACGATCTACCAGTGGATATGTGTTCTCTTTTGGGAGTGCTACAGTCACTTGGAGCAGCAAGAAACAACCTACAGTTGCCTTATCGAGCATAGAGGCTGAGTACAGGGGCGCAGCAATGGCTGCATGTGAGGTAGCTTGGTTGCATAAGCTACTTTATGATATGCATCAGCCTACAGATGGGCCAGTTGTCATTTATTGTGAAAACATGAGTAGTATACACTTGGCAAATAACCCAGTCTATCATGCTAGAACAAACCACATTGAGGTGCATTATCACTATGTGCGGGAGAGGGTTTTACTAGGTCTTATTGATCTAGTTTATGTCAGCTCAGAGGATCAGGTAGCTGACATATTTACGAAGGCATTGGGCGCAGAGAAGCTACGCAAGTTCAGAGACCTGCTTGGTGTGCAGGAATTGGGATTGAGCTCGAGGGGGAGTGTTGAGATATTGAGCTCCACTTGTGATATGCCAGGGTGACCGTTGTGCATTTATGTCACTGACTTGTCAGTTGCAAATGCGGTTGGTACACTGCCCATGAATAATAGCTAGATGACAGCTATCCTTATCTACTCTAGTTCGTGGCTCAGTTAGTATGCCACCTTAGTTAGTTGAGTTTGGTTTGAGACCCATATATAGGGCTCTTCTATTTCTTTGTATGAGAGTTCTTTTGGCTTACACAACTAAGAAGAGGAAAACTGTTTTGAGCCTCCACCTTTGTGTGTATTCCCCATTGTGCAAGCAAGAAAGCTACAAGTGAGACTCCTTTCTTCTCTCCCACAATCTTGACAAGGCCATCCAAGCATTAAGGTTGGACTCCCAAACACGTCACTGCCATTTCGGTTGGGCTTCGTATCCGGCGGCTAACGGTCTTTGGAATCTCTAAGACCTTGTCTTGCCAATAGTCTACATGCTCTGTCTACCACCTTGTAGGGTGTCTTGCTATTTCCTCTATCCATTTGTTCCCTAGTCAATGGGCAAGCCTGATCACCTGCTCCACCACTCTTAGAGACAAGACCCAATCTAAGGAGTGAGGGTAATGGAAGGAGAATTCGAATGGTTGGCGTTTGTTCTCCCACTACTCCCAGATAGCCAATTCCCAAGATCTGGACCTTAGCAACTTGATGTGACGTTGCTTGGAATCTCCTTCGTGCCAATTCCACCTGCTCTCTCTACTTGCACTTCCTTTTTACAATTCTCTCAAGGGTGGCTTCCTCACCCTGCTCTTCTATTTGTGCTTGCATATGCTGTGGTGGGCTTGGCTCATGTGGTTGCTCTTCTTCATCTTGGCCTTGCTCAAAGTTTGGCCCTTCTTCTATTGGTGGTTCTGTTGGGGCTATAGTGGATGGTTGATCTTGTTGTTATAGCTCTCCAAATCCTAAATCCTCAAGCTCCTTTGTCAAGAGCTCAGTCAACCTCAGGTATTGTCGTTATTGCTCCCTGCTTAGGCTAGTGCTATCTTTTGGTGCCTTTTCATAGAGTTTGTATCTCAGGGCTCTTCTTGTAATTTCCAACTTCCTCCTTAGCCCTCCTACTATATCCTCGCCCTTAGCTTGGGTCACATGCAATCCATATTCAGGAAGGCTTGTTGTTGGAATTCCAGACCTACCTCCATTGCTTCTTCCCTTGCCAATGCCATGATTCATTCACTTTTTGCCAAGGTATTCAACAAGGTCTGTGAGTCTTCCAATGGTCTTTTCCTCCCAAGCCCTAGCCTTTTCCTCCATCCTTTCTATGCTCTGATTTTGGCATTGAGACAACATCATTACCATCTCTTCCTACTCTTTCTAGATCTGGAGCATCTCCTCTTTTTGCTGTCTGAGGTGGTTCAGCTGCTCTACTAGTCCTTTTGCTTTAGGAGGGCCGCATGAGGTCGAGTTGCCTTTCCACCTTGTCAGCCTTTTGGCCGATACCTCATCGTTCTCTACCTTGGCCTCAAGTAGTTCCTTAAGTAGCCATTCCTTTTGATGTTTCTCCTTACGCAACTTGGCATAGGCATGGGTCCTCACTCTTTCTAGCTTCTTAAGCGAACTCATCTTTGATTTTCTTCAGCTATTCGAGGTATTCTTACATCTCCTTGTTCTATTGCAAGAGGACTAAAAGGTCCTCCTCCAGCATCATACGTTCTCCTCTTTCCTCATCTTAGGGCTCCTTTATGTCCTCCTCCTCCGTCCCTTCTAGTCTCTTTTAGGGCTTCCAACTCCTTCCTTAGGTCACTTCTCTACCTTTGCCGAGTGGTGGCCCCAAGAGGAATACCAAGGAAAAAGGGATTCTACTGCAATAAAATCTATCTTGTAACATCAACAAGCTTTTATTTCATTCTTTTGATCATCAAAACAAAGGAAACATCAAATCTTCACGCAGCATCATAGTAGATATCTCCCACGGATTTGATAGAATCAACCATAATCTTCAACATCTTCAATCCTATCAGCATTTCCCATCTTTGCAACTCTATGTATTCAATGTAGTCTTAAAATAGACAGTGTGTGACTCCTTGTAGATCAAGTACACCTTACATAGACCAATGTTTGCTGACCATTGTGTATACATGAAAATTTCATTCCAAAAGTTTATAATAGTAAATTGATTGCAAAAACCAATGATTTTTCAACTTAAAAACACCACAAATATCTCAAGGCATATGTCATAACAACCATGTATAGTAGCATTCCAAGTAGGTTTCATTTACTGCATAAAGGACATGTAGATATGCTACAATATTATTGATAAACAATAGTCTAAAATTTTTTGTAGGATAAATAATTACATTATCAATACATGTGCTTTTCTCTCAAGTATGTGTATGAGACATACATACATCTGACCACTTATACTTGTCCAGTTTAGAGCTTTGATAGCTCCGACAAGTATGTATATAGAAGAATACACCATCTTTGAATGGAAATCAATCACATAATATTCATCTTCAATATCTTTATAGTTCTCACTCTCACTCTCTATATACAGTTACACTGTTTTGATAGAATTGACTATCTCTGGCTCTCTCTCTCTCTCTCTCTCTCTCTCTCTCTCTCTCTCTGTGCGTGTCTCTCTCAATAGTACATCTCCTCACTAAAATACTCTCATTATAACTCTCAATAATCCTTCTTAGGTCGTGCATGCACCTCCCAAGAGGTATGTCTGATATGAAGAGTCACCAGAGCCACTACAGTGTCTTTTCACAGCTCACTACTGTCACTGTCACTTAGTCTTCTCTTCAGTCTTCAGCAGCTGCTTCTTCCACTTGTTTTAGCTCTTTTGAACTTAGATTCATCCTTTTCAAAAGTTAGAAAACTTTCCCAAAGTCATACATATATTCTACAGAACACTTATAGAAGGTCTACAGAACAGTTACAGTATAGCACCAGAGCAGCTATAGTACAGTTACAGAGCAGAGACAGAGGCTCTATAGAAGGTTTACAAAAGGTCATCAGAACCTCATAACTCATACTCAAACCATTCCAAACTATCAAAAAATATTCAATAGGATTCCAAAAGATCTCAATCTTCATCAATCATCAATCCATGCTTCATTCAGAAGACAATCAGAACAAAATAGAAGCTATACAGAAGGTATAAAGAACCAATAAGAGCCTCAACAAAACCTATCAAAACATTATAGAGCTTCATATCTCTATTGAAAATCATCATGAACTTCCAAAACATAATCAATATCATCCAAAACACTCTCAAATACTTCCATTAACAACCATACATCACTCTAAATCCATCAAACATCAATCATTCAGACCTCAAAAACAACAAAAATCAGTCAAAAATTCAGTCTTTTTCCACTCTCAACATATCCCCACACTTAGAAAGGAAGCGTCCTTGCGACCTAAGGAAAAGAAGAATATAAGTTCATTAAAGAGCTCAATTTTATCTTCCATCGGATCTTGAATAGTCTTTCCAAACCACGACCCCAACTTATCACATGTATCTGATAGAAAAATACTACTAAAGGAAAACTTCGTTATTCATTAACTCATCTGATAATCATTTAAAAGCCATAACAAATTTGTAAAGGATATAAGAGGTTTTTCTTCAGCTTTGCACCATAGGCTTTCCATCCACCATCAATAGTTTGAAAAGAGCTCTCGAACAAATTATTCAACCAGCACGATCTCATCACATATAATTATTACAACGCACATACAGACACTAACACAACCATCTGAATGACACCTCCAAAAAGAGAGATATATCTATCATTAAGAATCATCCAAAATACATTGCAAAGGCATCAATGAAGGTGATCCCTTTTGAAGGCTTGGTGGTTTCGAAAATGATCCATGGAGAAGGATTCATCTACAAATGTCTTTGGAGGATTTTGAAAGAATTGCAGGCAGCACATCCTTTCGAGCAAAACAAGGTATCTGCTAGGTAGACATAGGGCATGAAAATACAGGACATCCAGCTGTTGGGAATCAATGTTCACATTGACATTCATACAAAGCTTTGGAATGGCCTTTTGATCATTATGGGAATGCCTATGCATATATGCTAGATACCACGCAAAATGAGCTGTCAATCTCATTGAAGGATCTAGAGATTGTGAATATTGGTGAGAAAAATGAAGGTAGTTCTGGTATGCTTGACTGGCAGTTGTCCAATCTCCTAGAATTATTGGCTAGTTAATCTGAGGTCCTGTAAGAGAATCAGTGGAGCTCCATCCTCTTCTTCTGGGAATCTGCTGATCAAACCCTTCATATTCACTAACCAACTGAGGGGGTTGAGAAATAGAAGTAGCAGGAGATGGAAGTGGAATAAGTAAAAGAGAATGAAGAGATGGGTAGGCAAAATCATAAAAGGAGGAATAAGTTAAAGAAGGAGTGGCTAAAAATTTAAGGGAATCAGTTAGGAAAGGTGTTAATTGATAAACAGGAAAAGTAGAAGGTATATGGATGGATGGAGAAGGGCATGGTGGAGAAGGGGAAAATACTCTATATTTGATAAAAGAGTAATAGGTAAATATGAGAATTTGAGGAAAATATTGAGGTTGGAAAAGAAGAGGTAAGATTGCTGCTGAATTGGTTTTATAAAGGGAAAGATAGGTATCATAGCGAGGAGCCATTTGTTGATAGTATAATAGGGTAGGAATAGAGGGACCTAAGAGATATATTCTTTGGTAGGCATAAAAAAAGGTTGAATAAAATGGATGGTTTTTGGAAAGGTAAGCTAAGATATCCACCCTCAGTTGCTTAGTGCTCTGCACATAAGTAGAAGATGTGTTTTGACGTTGATTCAGGACCACAGAATCAATCATTGAGTGCCAGGAATTGTCAGGGCAAGTAGCCACTTTTGAAGAATAACACTGGAACATATCATCTATCTGCAACTCCAAATAGTTGACATACAAGACAACTTGCAAAACCACATCCCCCACATACTAGGCCATATCTACTTCATCTGGAATCAACAGATCTCCCCGTAGATACATCTAAGACAGCAACATGGTATCCGTCGTCACAGAATCTTCAAACACCATATGGACCACTTTTGTTTGCAACTCAAGAGACCAAGCCCCACTCCAACCATCCTCTGGAAGAGGAATATCCATCGTTGAAAGCTTCTTGTAAAAGGCCAACTTCTGCAACTGATAATGGACAAAGAAAGAATGGTCCGGAGGAACATACTCCTGGAAATGCTCAAATGTTGACCATAACAAATCCATCGTAGACTGCAATCTTTTCACTTTATCTTGGAACAATGGACACAAGGTGGCATGTCTTTGGAGAACTGCCAAGTCTTGCTTAGAGATAGAAGGAATCGTAGGAACATTGGGGATTGGAGAAACAAACCGTGATTGCGTCAGTTGGGCTTGCAACTGCTTGATTTGGGAAGCTTGTGATTCCACTATGTTATGAGCGGTCTGTAAGGCTGAGAGTTTTGCATCTAAAAGAGTCTGAAACTCTTGAACTTCTTTGGACATTTTCTCTTTCTCCTCTGAGACTTTAGTGACCTCTGATTGAGTTTCTATTAACTGAATCTTCAAAGAAGATATCTCTTCTCTCTGGGCCTCAATCATTTGGGTTTGCTGCTCCATCTGCTTAAACAGATCTGCAAGTGTGTCTTTAGCAGAGGCTAACTCTGAGGTTGCCTTATGCAACTGGCCTTTGGACTGCATCAATTCTTCATAGAAAGAAGCACACAGCTGTTGAACACGGGCTGTTCACTGAAAGTTCAATCGAACTCTGGATGTCTTTACAGAGGAATGGAATGGCATCTCCTGACACTAAAGTTCAGGGAAGGGACTGATATGTCCAAGGAACCCTCTCTATGTGCTCTGTACAAATTGTTACATGTGAGATAAGCAGGGAGGTCATTGCCAGAAGTAGCAAGAATTGTGATTGAAGGAAGAACTGAAGGAGTTTTATCTGCCACACGTTTCAAGCGCTTTCGCTGAATGACCAATGGAGGAGGGGAATCAAGATCCTCTATGTCAATAGGTTCTGACTCTTCTGAAGGTGGAGGGGGAGGTACTGGATCAGATGGAGGAGGTGGTAGCACACCCTTCTTTAGTCCTGAGTATGTCAAGAAAGTATGCAAGTAGGAACCATAGGTGACATTTGTAACATTTCCTCTGGTTACTTTGACAAAATGTTGGTCCATCTTTGTAAGCAAGTAAGTACTCCAATCAATAGCCACTCCTTTTAACACCATCCTCGAAGTTGTGAAGAGCTCTTTGGACAAGTAATGGGATGGTGTTTTGGCAGGCATAAACCTGTCTTGGAGAAATTGGCAGACTAACTTCCAAAGAGGATCAGTGATCATGGAAAAATATACTCCTGAAGTATTGATCACTTTCTTGATATCCAGAATTTCCTTGGTCTGCTTCTGTAACAGCTTGAAAATCTCATCATTGGAGAATAATTGTCTACCTGTAACAAATGGCTCTCCTTTGTAGGGAAGAGACAAGGCCTTCTCTAACACTCGAGGTGTCAATATCATGGAAGCACCATAAACCACGCCCGACTTCTTGCTGTATGGGGCAAGGAACTCATCACACAAGGATGGATCATCTGGAATCAAGGGGAATGAAGTAGCCATGAAAGTCGCAAGTCCTGATTTTGTTATAGGCTCAAAAACCAGTAGGAAAGAATAATCCCTACTGACCAGCGAGACATACTGGATAGGAGGAGGAGCATGAGGCACCATTCAGATGGAAAACACACACACCACAACACAGACAATCACAAAGAATACCTGCAAAACAACCAAAGGGCTATAAAAAAAAATCAATCAAAAGAAGGACACACAATAGACGTAACTAACCAATTTACCACCCCAAACAACCCACATCCTAGAAAAAATTCGGCATGACCTCTACACATATGCGACCAAAAACTTCATGCGATGCAACAAACAGGCACCCAAAATCCCATATCAGGCAAAAAAGAAAAATGCAAACCGCACCCGTAATCGTAGCACATAAACAAACCATAATACCATAAAAATGTACATCAAGACCTAACCATAACCTTGACTATCAGTTTCAACTAAGAGGACTTTACGTGCCCATCCCACGAAGCCTGCTTATTAAAAAGGGGAACAAGTGTAGTGAGGGGAAATTATTTTAATGAAGGATTCATTTTAAGAAATTATTAACAATGGGTGACATGTTATTAGGTTATAAACCTTAACAAGAAAACGTCGGTTCCTTCTTAAAATATTAATTTTAATTTATTAGGGTAAAATGGTGCTTAAACGAAACCTGGACTATGATTCCCAGACTGGGGTCTCTAAATGTAAATTCATTAATTAAAAATTAATAGTGATGTGGAGCACTTTTTTACCAGCGCATGTTTATTTGTGACGGCTGGTTCATTTTTATTAAAAATTAAGGTGTCTCTTAAGCACACGTAGTGCATGCAAACTGAATGGCTGGTTGATTTTTAAATTGAAAAATTATGTGTTTAGCATGAATGCGCGTAAAAAAGGTGGGTGAATATAGTTTATTTTAGCAATTAATTGCGATTAAGGGATAATGAAAATAAATAAAGCTCATGAAATAAATACTCGGTAGGGGTGTGTTTGCAATGGACTGAAGGTGCACAGAGTCGTTCCCCAAATGCAAGGAATCTAGTCAGACAAAAACAAACACCACTGACTGGAAAAAAATACAGCACCTTAATGTTTTTGTTTTATTTGGATTTGATATATATATATATATATATATATATATATATATATATGTATATATATATATATATATATATATATATATATATATATATATATATGTATATATATATAATTTGTGGTTTTTTTTACTTTTATTTCAGGAGTGTTTGTATTTTGTATATTATTTGGTTTGGTTTATTTGTTTTATTATTTTGTTCTTTTTTGTTGTTTTTTTAAAAATAATAATAACAAAATCGGGATGTATGACACATGAATATGTTATGAAGTGTAATAGTGAATATTCTGCCATCTAGCAAGTGTCAACAATGTGTGTTAATTCATCCATGCTTTTCCAATTGATTTTTGGAATTTAAAATGATTTTTTATAAACTGAAGTATTAAAATTAGGATTTTTGGCTTCAAATAATATTTTGGCCTTTTATGGAAATATTTTTAATTGAAAAATTAGTGGCAAAAGAGGCAAGGGGATTTGTGAAATTTTTTGGATTTATTTCTCAAAATTTACTAATTTTTAATGAATTTTACTCATTTTACATGTAATTTTGAATGAATTTTCAGATTTTAACATTTTTACAATTTATTTTTTTTAAATTTCCATTTTAAAAATATTCCAAATAATTTTAACAATATTGGTAAATTTTTAGAAATTTGTTTGTAATTTTTTGAATTTTAATGGAAATTTTTGGAATTTTTATGTGTTTATACTTATTTTTATGTATTTTTATGTATTTGCAGGCTGAAAAATAAAAGGCGGTACCCGGGCTGCGTGTGAACAGTGAAGGATGACTGCGTGTGAATGGCTGACTGCAATACTCCACCGCACGAACGAGTCGAAAGCGCGTCCTCGCGCGTGAACGCTCGCTAGCACACCTGTACACAACGGGAAAATAACAGAAGAGAAAAGGCAGGAACGGGGGCTAACTGAGTAGATTAAGTGAAGTAAGTCAGCTTAGTCTGAGAAAGTTGATTAAGTTAAGTTAGTTGAGTAAATCAATTAGGTTAGTTAGGTTAGGTTAGTGTATTAAGTTAGGTTAGTTAGGTCAGTCTGGTTAATGAGGTTAAGTTTGGTAAATTAGGTTACTTTGGTTAACTAGGTTAAGTTAAGTAATGTTAGTTAGTGTAAGTAATATAAGTTAACTAAGCTAAGGTTAGTCAGGTTAACTAGGTTAAGTAAGCCTAACTAGGGTTAGTTGGGTAACTAGGGTTAGGTTAGTTTAACTAGTGGTAGATTAATTAACCAAGGTTAAGTTAAGTAACTAAGGGTTAGTTTAACTTAACTAAGGTTAGTTGAAAAGTAACTAAGGTTAGTTTAACTTAACTAAGGTTAGTTGAAAAGTAACTAAGGTTAGTTTAAATGTAACTAACCAGTGGGGGTGGGGGAAAGGGGAGGTGGCCCGCCGCCCAGAGGAAGAAGAAGAAGAAGAAGAAGAAGAAGGGGGAGGAGGAGAGGAGAGGAGAGGAGGGGAAGAAGGAGGAAGAGGAAGACGAAGAAGAAGAAGGAGGAGGAAGAAGGGGGAGGAGGAGGAGGAGAGGAGAGGAGAAGAAGAAGGGGAGGAGCAAGGGGAAGAAGAAGGGAAAGAGCAAGGGGAAGAAGAAGGGGAAGGAGAAAAAGAAGAAGATGGAAGGAAGAAGGGGAGGAGAAAGGGGAAGGAAGAAGGAGAGGAGAGGAGAAGAGAAGGCCGCGGAGGAGCGCGACAGGTAAGGTACCGTAGGGGTTTTAAAAAATAAATACATAAATTATTATATTTTTTGTTTAATAATTAAAATACTATTGTTTGTTTATTTTTTTTCTTTTTCTTTTCTTGTGTCTTTGCTGTTGTTTGTTGTTTTTTTTTTCATTTTTCTTGTTTTTTTTAAAAAGAAAAAAAAATGGAAGATGGGTGGGCAAAAAAACGCACCCTCGTCCCATGCACATGTGCGGGGTGGGAGTAAAAAAATTTGCAATGACGGGATCAAACGAAGCAAGGATGGTGATGTCGAACCATAGACGCCACGGGGGCATCCCGAGGTGCGTAAAACCAGAAACAGGCGCGTTCACGCGCGATACGAGAAACGTGGGTACACAAAAAAAAGAAAGAAAATTTAATAAAATCCAAACCGTGTGTCGGATCAAGAAATAGTAAGAAGGAAAATTGTGCCAGGAGACGAGAGAAAAAGGATGGGAACATGCAACACGGGTTCCGAGGCAAAATCAGGGTGTTCATAGGGGAAAAACACAAAAAATAGACCTAAAAACACATACAGGTATTAATAACGGAAAATCCGCAGATCGGAATGAAGTGCGGAAAGAAGGAAAAATGTGCAAAACAATGTGTCCAACAACTCTATAACAGTAAAACACAGTTCCGATTGAGATAGGATGCGTTCACATGGAAAAAACCCCAAAAATGGGACTGAAAATAGACTCGAAAATTAGTACGGGAAGAACTGTGCACCGGAATAGAGGAAAATAAAAAGGAAAAATGTTCAAAAGAAAGGAATTCACAGGGTTGGCACATCAAAACTCAGTTTGGGTGAAATTAGGAGGGATTCACGTGGAAAAAACACCAAAAACACACCCAAAAACACTCGAAAAAATTAATAACTAAAAATCCGGCAGTCGGAAGAGGGGGGAGGAAAAATGAAAAGTGGGGGAAAGGCTGGCAGGACACGGTTGTCATATTAAACTGCAATTCTGGTGAAATAGGACAGGTTCACATGGAAAAATGTGAAAAATAGGCACGAAAGGCCCAAAAACTCGTAAAAATTCATAACGGATTAACCGTGCATCAAAAGGACACAGAATAAAAAGAAAAAGTGTCAAGGGGAATGTGTGGACAGGGCTGGTGCATCAGACCAGGGTTCCGAAGCAATAAAAACGCGTTCACATGGAAAATTGTCAAATTTATGGGAATTGCTTCAAAAATTAATAACTTGAGAACCGTCTGTCAAAACAGGGGTTGGTAAAAAGAAAAAATAGACAATTCAAAGGGACGAACAAGGCTCTAAGGTTGGATGTGAGTCTCAGTGAATGTAAGGTGCGTTCGTATGGAAAAAGCACAAAACAAAGGATAAAGGCAAACGGTTAAGAAACAACCCCGGGGATAGGGTGAAATAGAATAGAAGGGTGGGGAAGGGACCCTATCAGGGCAAAATGAAGTCATGGCATAGATGCATGATCATAACAGGGTATATGCATGGGGGTATGTATCATAGACGCACAAGGACGCGTCCCCACACTTAAAACCTTAGCAGGAAGGGAAAACCGAACAACAAGGACCTAGGACCACACATCAAACCAACCATGAACGTCCCCACACTTAAGACATGACTGTCACTGAGAAACAGAAGGTGTGGGGTTAGAAGAACTTGGCCCATATTGTCGAGGAGGAATGCCAACTATTGAGGTTGCGTCTTGTGTCATGGTCGGCTGTAGGAGGTAACAAGGTGTCCTCACAGCACACGTCCTTCATCCTTCGTTGCAGGGACCATGCTGCAGCACCCAGGGAAGTAGTTGGTTGAAGGAATCACAGGAAATTCGTCGATGGCGAGGAATATTACACTCAACTCACGATCACTCAAATGGAATGAAAGAACAATCACTTGTTCCATTACTAACATCACTTGAGGAAATAATAATGAAACCCAGAGCTCACACCCGGTTTAAGAATCGACAATGGGGTGGTGTAGAGAGAGTATGCCAGGGTGCACAATTGATGGTGCATTAGTGCGTCCAACCCCGTCTCTGGCATAGGTGCAAGGAGAAAGGCTAGGGGAGCCTTGTAGTGTAGTGTACAGAACAGAATGACGTGTCCTATGTTGATGGCAGAGACCCAGCCCGTGGGTGCATAGGGAAATAGAAACGTACCGAACTCCAATTGTCCTAACGTCTCTCAATCCTCACCTCTCAATAATTGATTGAAGAACCACCAGTCACACTCAGCCCACCCTCTATCTCACGCTCTGTTGAAGAATACAGAGGGCAACCCATTCTTGAAACCCATTGATGTAATCCTCACTATCACTTGTGCAGAGATTGTATACCTTGTGCGCAATTGATGGTGCAGTTGTGTATCCCGCCCTGTGCCGGCATACAGTGCAAGAAGGAAGGCCAGGGAGCCTTATGGTGCAGTGCACAGGAACAGATCGTGCATTGTGCATTGAGAGGCCCAACCCGTGCGTGCAACACTTCGGTCACACATCTCACCTCTCATTTGATTTAAAGAGAAAGACTGGTCACTCACCCCACCCTCTATCTCACTCTCGAATAGATACAGAGGGCAGCCCATACGCACATCCCCATCCTGTTAGGATGAAAGTTCACATCACTCAAGGGGTTGGTGATGAAGATCATGTCGGCTGTTGTTGTCATCATCAGGATCTTGAGGAGGAGGCGTACCTAGGGAGGCAGCCAAAAAATCTCTTACTTCAATGATTGGTAATAAAAGTTGTCTGTTAAGAAGGACAGACGGACTGATATTACAGAGACAGCGCACCAAGGGAGGTGGCTTCAAATTACTTGCTGGAAAGGTTCTGCTGGTGAGTCAGCTATCCCGAACTGCGAGGTGTTACCACCTTTTCCATAGTCAGCTTCCTGCCCAAAGGTGTTTCCACCTTTTCTTGGAACGAGACCTGGTATGATAGGGAATTTATTCCTTTTCTCCCATAACAGTTTTGTTTTGTTTTGTGTTTTTCCTTTTTCATTAAGAAAGAGAATGGTAGAAATACCATATGTCAGGACCAACCTCGCCACCGTTTTTGGATCAGATGAGAAGAGAACAAGGTCGGGTTGAGATGTTTCTGCGAGGGGTTAGCAGAACGAGACTGCCTCATAAGGAGAATCATAAGGGCTATCAGAAGCACGATGAGAAGGACATTGCGCCACCCAAAAGGGAGAGGGTAGGTTGACTGTGATTGTCAAGATCCCCAGGGAGGAAAGTACATCTTCAGGTGATAGCCATTGATGAGAAAAGGATCATCAAAGGCATCAACGGTCTGCACTTGAACAGAGCCGTTAGGATTGACAGCAAGTACCTTGTACGGGCCCATCCACCGTTGTTGAAGCTTGCCAGGAAACTTGCCAAATCTCGAATCATAGGCTAGAACAAGATCACCTTCTTTGAACTCCTTGTGCTTGATGAAACTGTCATGATAGGCCTTACGTCGCACTTCAGTGGTTTCCATGCACTGTAAGGCCATCTATCATATCTCTTCCAATCATTCCAAGTGCAGGAGACGGCATTGAAGTGACTCATTATCTCCCAAGTGTTCTTTAACTACTACTCGCAAAGAGGGAAATTCCAGTTCAACATGAAAGACGGCTTCTGTACCATACACTAGCTAGAAAGGGGTCTGTCATGTAGTTGCCTTATGGGAGGTTTTGTATGCCCAGAGGGCCTTTGTAAGTTGATCGTCCCAGTCGCGACGATGTGCGGTAATCGTTCTTGTCAGAATCGAGCAAAGGATGCGATTGGTGACTTCAACTTGGCCATTGGCTCTGGGGTAGTAGGGAGTGGTCTTGCGATGGCAGATCTTATACAGCTTTGTCAATTCCTCCATGATTTTGTTAAGGAAATGAGTACCTCTATCACTTACCAGCTCGAGGGGACTGCCAAAATGAGTGATAATATTCTCGTACATGAATAGGGCTAAGTTGTTACCATCGTCCCGCTTCAGGGCTTTAGCTTCACACCACTTTGTGACATAATCGGTACATACTAGGATGTATCTATTCTGCTTCCGTCTGGTAGGTGGATCAATGGGACCCACAAAATCAATCCCCCACTTCTTGAACGGCTTTAGGGGAAGAATGGGTTGCAATGGCATGGCACTTGTTTTGGTGGGTTTTCCCATTCACTGACAAGCATCATATCTCTTGCAGTAGTCGTATGTATCCTTGTGTAGGGTCAGCCACCAGTATCCTGCTAACATAGCCTTCCTGGCTGTCGCTTCCCCTGCGAAGTGTCCACCACATGGTTTGTCATGGCATGCTTTCAATACTATGCTGATTTCATCCCCTGCAACACATCTTCGCATCACTTTATCTTTGCCTCTCTTGTACAGTGCACCGCCTAGCAAAGTGTAGGGGGCTGATTCTAATAGAAGCTTCTTCTTCTCACGGCTTGAGATGTCAGGGGGATACTGTTGAGTTGCTAGGAGGTTGGCTATGTCTGCATACCAGGGAGTAACTGTTTCAACTAGAAACAAAGAAGCATCAGGAAGGTCAGGATCATCCTGTTCCTCTTTCTCTGTTTGAGGGATCTGTGATAGATGATGAGCTAGGACATGGGAATGGCCAGGCTTAGTGACCACTTCAAAATTGAACTCCTAGAATAGGAGCAACCATCTCATCAGTTGTCCTTTAACATCTGCTTTGTTCATCAGGAAGGAGAGGGCTTCATGATCCACATAGAACTTGAAATGCATTGACAATAGATAGTATCGAAACTTCTCCAGTGCAAACACCATTGCTAAGCATTCAAGCTCTGTCACTGTGTAGTTCCGTTCCCTATTAGTGACCTTTCGGTCGCATAATATATTGGTTGATCTAATTTAGAAGGGCCCTTTTGACATAGGACAGCACCTAGCCCCTCAACTGATGCATCTGTGTGCACATGGAGAACACTTGGACAAACTCCAAGCAGTCTTTGAACGGTGTCACATGTATTGTCTCTCTCTGAATCCCTTAAAGTGCCAGTTCTGGGTAAAGCACGGATGCATCCTAGGGCATGTGGTGTCAAAGAACGGCATTTCCATGAACTTCTCGAAAGTCAGGGTCATTGTTGATCTTCCAACCCCAACCAACTATAAGGGAGGTCAATGCTTCTTAGGGCATACAGAGTATTGTCGACGGTTTGTGCTGAATTATGCATTGATTGCTAGACCTTTGTAAAAACTATTGATTATATTCTAATGGACTAAAGAATGCCAATGCACATATGAGGAATTGAAAAAGGCTTTGACCAAAGCACCGATTCTATGAGCCATAGATTGGACCATTACCTTCCATGTGCATATTGATGCTTCAAATTTTACTATGGGGGCAGTGTTGTGCCAACCTATCAAAGAACCTAAGGGCCGCAGCGCATAATGAATCTTAATTTCTAGTCATTTTTATTGAAGAAAATAGAGAAAAAATACTAAAAAATGGTGAAAAATGGGTTTTAAATGGGAGAAAATTAGGAAACGATAAAAGGAAAATTCCAAAAAATTACATAAGTGTTTGTGCAATGTATAATGAAGGTAGAGCACGAGGTTAGCCTCGGTTTACCCTCATTTCTATGTTTTTGTCCGTGTTTAATGCTTTCTCTACAAATAAATACACATAAAATGACCCTTACACCTATCAACGATTGCTAAACATTAAATGGTAGGGTGAGAGGGGAGTTTGAGCGTTAAAGTACAATCTTAAATCTGATTTATGTGTTGCATCATGGCTATAGGACGTGTTTTAAAATAAAGGAAAATGCAGCATGAGCGTAAGGCTCGGTGTCTCTCCTCGTTTCAATACATGAACGTTAGCATGGAAATTATGAAAAGATTGGTTGCGCACCATGCACAATGCTGGTTTTCTATTGTTTGTGCACTAAACCATTCACATTATGCACTATGCATGGTTCATGGTATCGAAGGAAAATCTCCTAGACTGCATAGCAATTGTTTTCTTAGGACTTTGACCCACGATTGAGAGTGTGAGGTTATCCCTTGCCATAGGGTAGAGGGTCGGTTTCCTAAGGGATTGTAAAGTGAGGAAGCATGGTATATCTCCTGGAAATACGAGAAACATAAGAGATAGGAGTTTGTGCTCGTTTGTGTTATATGTTTAGCAGCGCATCAAAGGGCCAATCCCTGCGATGTAGGAGAGCTACAGTGGGGCTCCGACTATTAGTTTAAGGGAATGTTGGACTATAAACCATAAACGCATGAATTAAGCTTTAGGGCGGTTTGTCCTTCAGCATTAGATTGACGCTCCTGGTTCGCGAGGCCGTGAGGGTGTTTGTGTGTCATGAGCATGAGGTCCGGCTAGTGCTATAGCCAGTGCCGGCCCATTTCAGGTCCCATCAGTGGTGCGTCTGTCAGGAGCCACTTATAAGTGGTGGTTTTCAGATCTAGGGTTTCTAGGGACCAAAAGAAAGTTGGTTTATGTCCTCTAACAAGGACCGTCAAGCCGAAATCCAAAAAGCAGAACGTGCTGAGAGAGCTAGACGGCGGTTAGAGATTGTAAGCCGTTATTCTCCTCAAAGGAGTAGCCCAGTACGTATACGAAGCAATGGTCTTAGTCATTTAACTACTCCACCTATTCCATTAGGTGTAGGAGGAAGTGTAAGATCTTCCTCTCCTCCACCAAGTCTACCCACTTCAAGTGGGGGTGTGAATCCGTCACTTCAAGCTCCTATTGCTAATCCGATTGTCACCATGGCACAGCCTATTGCAATTCCTGCAGGGACACCGGATTTACCAGCCTTAGGAGTTCCCTTGCCCATTTTTAATGGGTTAGCGGAAGAGGATGTAGAATTTCACATTTGTGAATTTCAGAGATTGATGTTCAATTATCGCATCCAAGATGAGGGATATCTCATGATGTTCTTCAATATGACGTTAAAAGGAAGGGCTATGGTATGGTATCACAGCATAGAGTATGGAACCATAACCACCATTGATCAATTCTATGCAGCTTTTGAGCAGAATATGCCCCTGAAAGAGGTGGCCAATATTGGTTGCGGGTCTTGAATGTAACACGTCAAGATCCTCACACGAATGTAAAAGCATATGCCAAGAAGCTGAAGGAAGTATTTCGTAAGTTGCAAACTTACATTCCCATTCCGCCGGCTGCCCAATTGCAATACTTTTTGCATGGGTTGGACTTTAATATTCAAGTACAATTGAGCAGTGTGGCCTTAGCAGACATAGAGACCGCTATTACGTGGGCAGAGGGAGTAGAAGCACGATTACAAACGGCCTACTCCTCTCGAATGAATGTTAATGGGGGTTTAGTACCTGGCAGCAATCCATCATTGATGAATGGAAGTCAAGGGATGCCTATGACTAACCCTAATGGGAGAGGGAGTATGGTTTAGAATGTACCTTTATTGCCAGCTCCTCCTAGTGCAACTATGCCCATGACAAGTCAGTTGGCTCCACCAAATGTTAGAGGCCAAGTTTCAACTTCGAATGTTGTTCCTGTGGGTCAATATCCAATGCCAAATCAGATTGTTAGGCCAATGGAATGACGGGTCGACGATCGAGGCTACGAGTCGAGTGCATCTAATGTCCTTGGTGAAGTCAAGGACATGATGAAGCATTATACTGATATGATTTCCGAACAATATTGACAAATAGCCGTCGACGTTAATTTCTTGAAGAAGCAACAAAATCTGATAAAGAGTCGACGCCCTAAAGAGGGTGAACCCTCTAGATTCAGTTGTAAATGGCGTGATGGATAGCACTTTCCCAAAAACTATCCAAATGTGAAATGTGACATTTGTGGGATGTCAGGCCATTTAGCTGCTACCTGTTAGAGTAAGATTAGTTCTCTCCAACAAGGGAGTAAACAGCCGGGCCCAATGAATCATAGAGCGCAAGGAAATAACTTGCAGTAGAATGATGCACCAAGACAAATATTGCAGAGGGGAAAAACAAATATATAAGAGTTGCCACAAGGCAACGGGGTCAGCCTTATTGAGGCTGTACGAGTCGATGATGCTGAAACCTCTAACTTGAGAGCCGTGATAAGAGGTCAAAAGGCTAAAGGGGTTGATAAAGATAATGCAAAACCGGTTGAGGCAAACCCTAAACAAGGGGATAAGGGGACGCAAGTCCAGAGTCCTAGCATGGAAGGGGGACCGCTAAGACCGGTTGACAGAAAAGTTGACCCTAAAAAGGATGAGGAAGTGCCAAGAAAGAAGGCAAGAGCTAAGAAAGAAGCACCCAAACCGGTCCAAAGACCAAAAGAGAGGATGGTTTGGCGAGAAAAGAGAGCTTTGGCTACTTATCATGATTTTGATTTAGCAAGTTCTCTTTGTGAAGTCAAACCAGATGTGAACCTCTTGCAATTGATCAAATTATCTCCAGGAGTACGCAAGGAATTTAAGAAGATCCTGCGTATCAGTTATATTGTGGAACCTCTAGGCATAGCATGAGTAGGGGAAGATTGGTTTGACTATGCTGAAAAGAACTGCCCTAGGGTTCTAGCTTATGTAGATGGAATATTAGTGGAACATGCCATTGTAGACACTGGATCCTCCGTCAATATCATGAGTTCAGAATTGATGGAGAGGTTGGGTCTAGGCATTAAAAAGGACAGCTCCACCCTTCTGAGAATGGCTGATGATAGTCTAAGACAACCAGAAGGTTGCGTTACTAAGCTCCATGTTATAGTTGCGAGTGTAGAATGTTTATTGGACTTTAGGGTGATCAGATTTGCAGGACGTCCTAGCTATCGAGTTTTGCTGGGTAGGCCTTGGATCTTACGAATAGACTGCCAAGTCGATATACCCACTGGTCGAGTGGTTCTAGGTAGAGGTGCTAATTGAGTAATAGTCGATGCTTATCTTGAGTCTCCTCAAAGTGAGAGAGCTCCTTTATCTTCTACTGAATTAGAGACAGCAGTCAGATGATCCATCTGGTAGTGAGACATCATCTAGTGATGAATCTAAAGAGGGGTCCACTACAAAGGATATATATCAGATAACTCTAAATCAGCCGATAGAGCAGCAAGATAGGATAAGAGATGCGGATGTGATTGAGTTAGACCTTGGCACGCCGAATGATTCGTGGCCAATTAAATTAGGTTCCATGCTCAGTTCAGCAGAAAGGGAGGACTATGTGTCCTTGATTCAAGAATTCCGCAATATTTTTGCTTGGAGTTATGATGAGCTGAGAGGCATTCCTCCCAGTCTAGCTGTTCATACTATCCCTGTAAAGGAAGGCAGTCATCCTGTACGTTAGAAGGTAAGGCGTATGCCTTTTGAATTGACGGACGGGCTGTTTGAGGAGTTGCAGAAGTTAAGGAAAGCTGGTTTAATCTTCCCTGTACAACACACAGAATGGTGTTCACCAGTTGTTATCAGGAAGAAGAAAAATAACCAGATCCGTTTATGTGTGGAAATATATTCATTCATGGATTGCTTTGCAGGGTATAACCAGATGGCAATTGCAGAAGAAGACAAGTTCAAAACAACTTACACAGTGCGAAATCCCATTCTTTGTGTGTATCATCGGATTGCGATGACCCTACTTGAAGAGTTTGAGAGAGTGTCTTTTCAGCTGATTCCACGTTACTGGAATCAGTTTGCGGATTCACTGGCAAATCTTGCTTATGAGGAAGACCTCTTCTTTAATTGTGGTCCTAGTTTGGATATTGTTATCAATGATGAAACAGGACCCGGTCACTTGTGGGGAATGTTATCAGAGCATGCGATCTATGGCAGACGATGGTTGATATGGGTGACGCAAAGAGTAGCCGAGACCAATCTACCATTGTTATCCTGGACCCATAGGTTAATTAGACAACATATTATGCGTACGCCTCTTGCTATCTATGCAGGAGGGATGGGTCATAACCTTATGCATTTAGTTTAGGGCTACGAGCCTATTTTTCCTCCTTGAAAGGAGCTGATTATTGTATATTTGTCTTCTTTCAGGGAGGGATGTGTAGGTGTTATTTTATTTGATTTCATTAGGCCAAGAGGGCCAGTGTGGCGAGGTGTTATTGCTTTATTTCGTTAGGCCAAGAGGGCCGATTAAGTTTTGTAGTGAAGTGCTTTATGTCATTAGGCCAAGAGGGCCAGTTGTCTGTTTAGTGCAGGTGCGGTTAATGGTTTCTTGTTTTAGTTTTGTGCTAGACAGGTTCAGAAGAAGAGCTTGGAAGGAGCCTTTTGTTGCACGGAAGCTTCTTGTGGCCCTCTCCAGGTGATATCTTTCCTTTATGAGTACTGTGGTTTTTATGTTATATGTGTTTGTCTACTTATTAAGGGGTTTTTCATTTCTTGTTGGGGACTGGCGTCCAAGGCATGAAGTCCCGAGGTTTAGGTTTAGTATGTTTGAGGGAGGTCTGAGTAGTCGTTGCCTCCTGTAAAGACATTACCCGACACCGAAAGACATGTTTTAGAAGGGAGTCCTAGTGACCCTGTTCTGCTAGCCTGCTAGGCGGCCGTTCTAGGAGTTCTTGCTAGTTGTGAGGCAGTTAGAGAAGCCTGCCGAAGGAGAAAATAATGATGATAAAGGAAGAGAAACCCTCAATATCTTAAAAACAATAAATATATACAGAGGTGTGCAAAAAGGGGTTCTAACCCCTATAAACATAGAAAAGAAAAGAAAAGAAAAATTTATAAGCAGTTGATCATCGCCTTGTGGGGACCTGGTAGGTTCTTGGGGACGAGTCAGACCCGAGGCCGATGCCTTGTCTTCCTAGGGGTGGCTTCTTGCTGGAAAAGAAGAAATTAAGGAAGGTTGAAGCGAAAATAAAAGTGAGCATCAAAAAAGGATTAAGTGGCACCTTGGGAGGGCTTGGTAGGTTCTTGGGTACCGAGACAGGACCTGAGGCCGATGCCCTGTTCTCCTTGGGTCACTACGCTCAGCTCCATCCTTTTTACATGCTCGAGTATGTCAATAAAATAAAAACCCTAAAAGAAGAAATGTGCTATAAGAAGATACTTCTTGATCAGGCTATAGGAGTCCTCGCCTAGTAGGAGCTCCTGGTTATGTTGTCCTTAGTTAGGTAGGTAGTTCAGACCACCACTTAAGGCAACCTCTTTGATAGTTCTTTTTAGTTTGGCCGTGTTGGAGCAGTTGGTTAGTGACTAGCTTCGGACCTTCTATCAGATTATGCTAGGTCTACTCCTTGTGGATATCATGCCTTGGTTTTGTCAGGGGGTAGGGTGAGCGTTGTGCTGTGTTTAGTATGTATCTATTTTGTATCAGCTTGATGCTTCCTTTGGTCATTTTGTGATCTATGGTGGGATTCGACGGGTTGAGTCGCCCCATCCCATGGTCGCCAATGAGAGCAAAATTTTGATGCCGAGAAGTGCTTAAAAATAGCTAAAAAATACGAATATCAAGGGAAAAATATTCAACGTCAAAGGCAGCGGCTCGACCTAGGATGATTTTAAGCGTCAAAGTGCTTTAAAGGAGCCTTAGCGACACTTGTTGATTTTTGATAATTTTTCAGAATACCGTGCGGGTTGTCAGGAGTTACCGGCCAATGCGGGATGTCAAGCCAAATGCCCAGGATTTTTCAGAGCTCAATTTGAACACCGGACGGGGAAATGGCCAAGAAACTGGTCAAGATTTGAAGAGGTGGACAAAAGTTTGGCCAAATGGGTAAGTGACCCTTGGGAGCCCAACTTTTAATGTGGCATGAAAGTTTCATGCAAGAGAAGCATGAAATCGTGGGAAGAACATGGCCCCATCTGAGCCCGAAATTTGCGCTCATGCTCTTGATGATCATCCTCCTGGCTGTGAGCAACCTACCCAATGGACATTGGGGCTTGCCTACCCTCGCCTGCTGATCATTTTGCCACTCTTCGCCCGTCAAATGGTGGCCTCAATGGAAATCTCTGATTCTAGTCTTTCTCTCTCCTCCCTCTCTCTCCCCTAAGGGGTTGTTCTTGTGTGGAAGAAGACAATGAAGAATGATGGAGGAAAGCTTGTCCGGATGAGACCGGATTGCTTTGGGTGGATGAAGACATGAAGAGTGCTGTTCTTGAAGATGCTGGACATTGAATGAGGGCTGATACGCAGTCCCATAGCAGAACCGAGATCCCGAGACACAAAGCCTAAGCGGTAATTCAATTTTTATGAAGAAAAAATGAGTTTTTATGCTATTTGGTTGATGAAATATTGTTCCCATGGGCTGATTATGCATAATGTTGTTGTTTACTATGAGTTTGATCAGTTTATGCTCAGAAAATCAGAAAATCATAAGTGTTATGGCTGAAATTAATGGTATAAAACCTGTAAAACACGCGTTTAAGAGGCAAAATGGGGGTTTTTTGCAAAATAAAGGGGAAACATGAGATATAACATCAACAAAACTTGAAATTTTGCTGTCAAATAACCTAAGGGCCATAGCCCATAATGAATCTTAATTTCTAGCCATTTTTATTGAAGAAAATATAGGAAAAATACTAAAAAATGGTGAAAAATGGGTTTTAAATTGGAGAAAATTAGGAAACGATAAAAGGAAAATTCCAAAAAATTACATAAGTGTTTGTGCAATGTATAATGAAGGTAGAGCACGAGGTTAGCCTCGGTTTACCCTCATTTCTATGTTTTTGTCCGTGTTTAATGCTTTCTCTACAAATAAATACACATAAAATGACCCTTACACCTATCAACGATTGCTAAACATTAAATGGTAGGGGGAGAGGGGAGTTTGAGCGTTAAAGTACAATCTTAAATCTGATTTATGTGTTGCATCATGGCTATAGGACGTGTTTTAAAATAAAGGAAAAGGCAACATGAGCGTAAGGCTCGCGGTGTCTCTCCTCGTTTCAATACATGAATGTTAGCATGGAAATTATGAAAAGATTGGTTGCGCACGATGCACAATGATGATTTTCTATTGTTTGTGCACTAAACCATTCACATTATGCACTATGCATGGTTCATGGTATCGAAGGAAAATCTCCTAGACTGCATAGCAATTGTTTTCTTAGGACTTTGACCCATGATTGAGAGTGTGAGGTTATCCCTTGCCGTAGGGTAGAGGGTCGGTTTCCTAAGGGACTTTGAAGTGAGGAAGCATGGTATATCTCCTGGAAATACGAGAAACATAAGAGAGAGGAGTTTGTGCTCGTTTGTGTTATATGTTTAGCAGCGCATCAAAGGGCCAATCCCTGCGATCTAGGAGAGCTGCAATGGGGCTCCGACTATTAGTCGGTGGAGTGCCTCCTATGTGTGTGTGTTCGTGGCATTGCCAATGTATAAGGGTTCTCCCTCTAAGGAGTTTAAGGGAATGTTGGACTATAAACTATAAATGCATGAATTAAGCTTTAGGGCGGTTTGTCCTTCAGCATTAGATTGACGCTCCTGGTTCGCGAGGCCGTGAGGGTGTTTGTGTGTCATGAGCATGAGGTCCGGCTAGTGCTATAGCCAGTGCCGGCCCATTTCAGGTCCCATCATGGAACTTGGATCTTCAATCGTGGAGCTACCGGAGAGCTCATAAGAGGAGGCAATTCAATCGGGCATGAAGGTAAGCTCATTACAGTCGTGTGTGTGAGAGTGCACATGGGTATGTGATAAGTAGCTATTGCACTTGGCTTGAACTGCTTGAAACAATAAGCGGTCCATGAGTCTTGGCAATTGAGTGAGGGCTTCCACAGTATACTAGTGTATTAGTGTTGAACTAGTGCACATATGTAGTATACTAATCCTCTACAGGTGCACTAGTGCACGTGTACTAGTGTGCAATGAAATGAGTGTCTTGACGTTTTCAAGTACATAGGTGGATTATGGAGTGCAACTGTATTGATTGAGGTTTAATGGTGTGCACCCCAAAGCGTGCACAATGGAGGTTGTATGGACTAAGTGCAATTTTATGCACTAGTGCACATGTGTATGATGGCATGTAGGGGGCATATAAGGTGCATAGGTGGACATGTGCACAATTCACAATGGTATAGCAGTGTGTGTACTAGGAGTGTGCCAAAACGCTAGGTGATCTATGCACATGGATGTGCACTAATATGTGTGTGCTAGGGTAATGCAAGGTAGGCACACTAGTGTACCTTTGTGCATTGGGAGTGGGTTAGTTGCAAGGAGATATGTGTAGGGTTTCATGCATTATAAAGAGGTGCACATGATGAGTGCACTAGGATGGTGCAAGGTGGGTGCAATAGTGTGTGCACTAGGATACAATGCATTAGGGTGTAGTGCACTAAGGTATAGTGTACTAGGGGCTTCTAGTGGTATACTAAGAGTGACTACAAGAATAGGAGTGCAACGTGCAAGTAGGGTGCACACAGGATGCACATGTGGGTGGCTTTAATGCAAGGGACGATTCTAGTGCATGTGTGCACTACTGCACATACACGTGTTCATTAGTGTATGGTGATAAGGTGAGGTGTTCCTATATGAAACCTAGTGCCCTACTGTGAGAGTGCATTATTGTGACAATGCTCAACTCCCTTGTGCAGAAGGCATATGCTTCTCAATTTTTGCATAGAAAAATTCTTAGCAAGGCTATGTGCACGAAAGTCTAGGTGTTAGAAATTGTGCACTATAATGCAAGGCTTCTTGTGTATGAGTGAGGTTTAGGATATTAATGTGCATGTGCAAAGGGTGGTGTGTAGGTTGTTGTGAACAAGCATCTGTGCACTAGGCCAAGTGTGGGGATGGGTACACTAGTGCACTTGCACTTGTGTACACTATGTAAGAGGGTTGCATTTAGTGCACTAGTGCACACTGATTAGCATGCAAGGGTGTGGGACTAGTGTACTAAGGTTTTTGTACTAGGATGTGTGATTAGGTGCATGTGTTGTGAGTGTGCAATGATGTTTGTGCCCTACTTTGTATGCAAGGTTGTGGAGCTAGGGTACATGTACTATGGTTTGGAGTCAGAATTGGGACATGTCTTAGGCTAAGTGCAAGGATGGTGTGCACATGATAGTGCACTAGGGTACATGCACTAGCGGGTCTATTAGTGTGCAGGTGCATAGAAGTTTAAGCAAGGTAGTGCATGTGGGGGACACACTAAGAGGTGTACATAGTGAGTGCACTAGTGGGCAAGTGCACTAGACTAGGTGTCGTGCAAGAGGTAAGTGTAACTTAAAAGTAAGGGGTATGCACTAGTTTTTGTGCACTAGTGCACATGCGCATCATGCGCTAGAGTGGTTAGTGAGGTGCACTCAAGATGAGATAGTTCACAAGGCTTAGTGCACTAGGGTCAATGCGCAATGCACAAGGCATAGTGCATGATGGTATGCACTTGTCTTGAGATTAGAGGTGTGAGTTTAGTGCATACACGTGGACTTTGGGAATGTGGAATGTGAACAGAGTTTAATGGGATACTAACCACATACTCATGCACTAAACAAATAGGGCAGGTGCACTTGTATGAGTGGTAGACTTATGTGTACAAAGAGTGCAAGATGTGTACAAGTTATATGTATGATCCAGTGCGAGGTGGGTGCACTGTGCACAAGGGGTGGTGTGCACAGTGCACAAGTGCATGCATGTGTGCGAAGTGTGTAGTGAATAGTGGTAGGTAACTTTAATGGTAACATAATCAAACTTTAAATGTTTAGAAAAAATAACATATATGAAAAAGGCCAACCCCAAGTAACAGACTCCATTCACAATGCCACCTTCCTCTCTCTCAACTTCCTTTCATCCCCCCTTGTGAATACAGTGGGTGTCGAGGGTGCGAGAGAGATAGAAGAGAGGTCCCCTCACCCACCTAGTCTAGGCTACCTTTACACTCCTATTCAAGAATTCCATTATTCATGAATTGAATGATGCATATCCTACTTAGGTGTGTATTTTCTCTTCAACTCCTTTTTTTTCACATTGCTATTATTCGAAAATATAGCAACTCCCCTTCTGGCTTCTTCTCTTCTTGTAGCGGCTTCTTCATCTTAGTGGCTTGGTGGTAGTGGTTGAAGTGGCTAAGATAGGGTGGTCCATGTGAAGAAGACAACAACCTTGTTATTTCTAATTGTTGATCCTAAGCATGAACCTTTAGGAGATACTAAGATCCATGATGTTACCAATCACACAGGCACTTTAGCACAATTACCACAATCATAGTAAAGAGGACAAAATCATTGCCAAATTCATGTTAATGTTGATCACTTTGGTGCCTTTTAAGGGTTGGAGAAATTCATGCTGTTGATTCTAACACACATGCACTTCCACAAGGTGGAAAGATTCATAGTGATAATGAGCACTTGTAACGAGATACATGTGACTATTGTGGAACTAGCAAGCACTAGTACTAGTGATTAGGCCCTCCTAGCAATGTTTCCTAGCCATAATGGCTGATCACATGGATGATTGTCATGCAAGCACACACACACACACACACACACACACACACTCTCTCTCTCTCTCTCTCTCTCTCTCTCTCTCTCTCTCTCTCTCTCTCTCTCTCTCTCTCTCAATGCATTTGTATTTCTTTCATTGGCTTCCGCACATTACTAAATGAAGACTATGTGTTTATTTTTATGGTATTATCACAATATTTGTGATTCAATTACATATACACAAGTGATATCACACTCACATATATATTTACATCCCCTCTTTCTCTCAATTAGTTATATATATTTTATAATTATGTTGTGATATATTAGTACTTCAATTGTGCATGCATGAGAAAAACCACATGCACATACACTTATACTTACACGTTTGTCTCTCTCTTTCACTTGCTCTTTTTGTCCCTCCTCTAATTAGGTTTACATAAGAATTGAAGTCTTACATCTATTTACAACACACACACACACACACACACACACACACACACAATGGAGCTCTCTAGATAACACCAAAGAAATGGAGTAAATACTACAAGGAAAACTATTTTGTCACACCAACAAGCTTCTTCTTCATGCTTTCAAGAAACCACGAGAAAAAAGAACATTAGGAACATGAATTCTTTGTGTAGCATCATAGAATGAATCTCCCATAGATTTATTGCAACAAATCTTTAATATATCTTTAGTATTATGCATCCATGACTAAGAAAACAAAAAAATATACTCTATTTTAAATCAAATTGATCACAAAAACTTCATTATTCATCATCCATAGTCTTCTTCTTTTCAATCTCTTACAATCTCTTATAAATATAATGTTTTGGTATAGAAAAATGATTATCTGTTCTCAATTTTTCTCTCTCACATGCTCTCAATCAATTATACATTATAATACGCATCTAATACAATAAGATAATACTCAATAACCTCTCAGTCATGAATACACCTCTCAAGAGGTATGCATGATATGAATAAGCATCAGAGATACTACAGTGTCCCTTCAAAGCTCATTAGTATCACTATCACTTTAGTCTTCACCTTGACAAGTCTTCAACATCTATATCTTTCTTCAAGCTAGCCATTTTTGAGCTTATATTTATCCCTTTTTAAGAATAGAAAACATCCCCAAACTAAACACTCATCCATCAAAACACTTACAAAAATATACAGAGGCTTACAAAAGGCATACAAAAGCTCATTTTAGAAGGGGGATTTAAAAAAGCAAGCCCCCAATTTGAAGTTTTTTCACCAAATTTTTCAAAACTTGGAGTTTTTCAATGTATTTGCCAAAACTTGGAGTTTTTTCACAAAATTTGTAACTTTATGAGGGATAATCTTGTTACCCATATTGAAAATTTGTATTAAACAAGCTATTCAAGGGACCATTTTTTTCAAACTCTCAAAATATACCGAAGAGAGAAAAATGAACAAAATTGGGTTTCTACCACACATCTCAAAAAGTACCCTTATCAATTAGACTAATCTCTAAAATTATGAGTCAATCTAAACAAAACACAAAAAGAACTCAATATAGGAAAATATAATTATTTCTCTCGCAACTATTTAGGCAAATTATGAAAGCCACTTATATATAACTATTATATAGTATCGATATGTGGACTTGATAGCAACAAATGTCAATATCTTCCTCATCTTTTTTACTAATCACTCCAAAGCTTCTCATATATGCAATGGTTGTAGGGAGCTTTAACTCTAACATATCTACAAGGGATATATCATTTTCATCCTCTTATTGAAAAATTTGGCCAAGTATTTGTTCAACCTTTCCAATGGCAAAGGTTGCATCATTTATTGACCACTTCTCATCATACTTTGTAGCTTTTGACAACGAGTCTAGTTTACCATTTGCGGTTCTGAAGGTCTTTCTCATGTCTAGCTCCTCCTGTGTAGGTTTAGGCATGATTTGACTCACGTAGAATTTAAAGAAAACCTTGTGCTAAAAATAAAAATTAGTAGAATTGACTATGGAAAGTGGAAGGAAGAGCAATATGCAAAAGAGAAGCAAAGAGTAGAGTTGTTGCATAAGGACGGGAAGCAACCATATCATGGTTTGGTTCCATATCAAACTTGGCCATGGTTTATATCAATAGCAGACTTGCCAATCAAAGGTTAGATGAAACATGGTTTAGATAAAAAATACCCAATTAACAAATGAAAATTAGAAATTAGAACATGGTTTAGATAAAAAAACACCTTGATAACGTGATAAGGGGAAGCAAACAATTGAGAAGGTGTAACATGGGAAGGAAAAGAAACCATAATATATATTAGAAATGTGACTAGAGTAGATGATACATGATTAGATTCTATGTAACCATGCTTTCCATAATAGGAGTAAAGGACAAAGATCAAGATTACCTTAAGAAAAAAGTATCACAATCAACAAAAACGAACTTGGAACATCAATACCAGGAAAAATGAAAATGCTTTGCACACAAAACAAGAATGATTTATAAAGAGATATTTCACATATAAATAGACAATCCTCTGAGGGGAATTAAAACAAAGTGATCAACAAGCTTTATGAAACAAAATCGAGATTACCTTGAGAAAAAAATTGTCACAACTAGCAAAAATGAACTTGGAGCATTAAAATTAAGAAAAATGAAATTTCTTTGCACACAAAATAAGCATGATTTATAATGAGATCCATCACCTACAAATAGGTACCCCCTTCAGTGAATACCAAGCTTTATGGATGTATTCATCATAGCAAAAGGCAAACAATAAACTTGCATACTTTTCATAATAGGAGAAGAGGAGCAAGATCTAGATTACCTTGAAAAAAAATTGGCTCAACAAAAATGAAGTTGGAGCATCAAATCAGGAAAAATGAAATTACTTTGCATACTAAATAAGCATAGTTTATAAAGAGATCCCTAACCTATAAATAGATGGGCCCCTCAATGAATCAAAAAAGCATGATCAATAATACCACTTTTAGATCCTCGTCCAATCATGTCCACAAATGGATAACTGGTCCATGATTAATAATGTCTACTTTTACTAGAGTTTTCATTATACTCAAAAAGAAAAATACCAAATATGTGGTCCCTTCACATCATGTATCCAAAATGAACCTCCACCTCCACTTCTTCATATGCCCTTTAAATCTTTCATTCAGTGCTGCATGGTCTCCATCTCATTGAACAATAGTCAACATAAAACTCTCAAGTCTTTGATTTGCATTTTATGCGTCGTGGAAGGGCAAGCATAAAATTTAAATCAGTTTGCTTAAGGGAAGGTTGATGCATCATCATATGTTGATTTTTGTCCATCCCAAGCACACGAATGTAGACATAATACACGTGCTTGCAGGCCAGGAAGGATTTACTTTCCAACTCTCTCTTTTGAAAGTCAGGACACGTGCAGAAGGGCTCGGGATTGACATGCACCTCATACAAATGCTCTGACATAACATAAAATATGACTTTCTCATTTGCCACCACTACTTTCTCTTCCATGAAAACTACATCCAATGCCTCAGCCAATGCAATTTTTCTTTCTGCATTCTTAGAAATACCATGTCTCCATTTTTTTATTCGCTTGCCACTTGAAGAGGTAAGTGGTTCTGTCCCATGGGTCGTAGTATTTTTGGGGTTAGGTGGAATGCCATCATGCTTGAATACAAAACCTCCTTTTATAAGAATTGAAATCTCCTCTACAGAAGCATTGGCGCCCTTGTCAATAGACCAAATCCTTGGTCGCAAGGACACATGCTTAACTTGTTTATCAACATCCCATGTATGCTCCACATCATGACTGCAAAACCAGAACCACTGTGCAATAGGCTTATCTTGAAATTCCCTCTCTGACCAAAATGAAGGGCATAGTAACCCAGGTGATCTACTTTCTATCACGTTGCAGCAGTTCTTTCTATTTATAATACCAAAACATTTTCGTTTGCAATGAACATGCATTCTCCGGATGGCCCACAAACTTCTATGCATTTCTTCCTCTGAGACAATATTAGTTGGGAGATCCATTTCAATCGGCATTGCATGCACCTCATGGTCCGAGCCCACTTCTGTAGGTTGGTCATTTCTATTTTGAAAATTTATCTTTGTGTGGTCGTCCTTTTTGTTTTCTATCCCTTGACTCCATTACATGGCTAGGTTTATGAGAGCTACAACCATCTAGAGTTCTTCTTTTCCTTTGAACTGTTTCTTTGTTTCCATAAATGAAAGGCTCTCCGTACATGGGGGTGCCAAGAACTGCTCCTTGAACTGTTTGAGCTATGAATGCAGATGAAGGGGTATTTCTTGCAACCACCCTATTAATAAGAGCATCCATGTCGGGACCACTTCCAGAGTATCTTCCAGTTGTGAAGGCCAGTTGCCTTGAACATTGAATATATGAGTTGATCAAGTCAGTGACGCATGCATCATACAAACCAATTTTATTCTTTCCATCCTCCCCTGCCAACCAACTTGCATGCACGCTCTCAGAAAGATTTGTGTTGGGAATACAAGCCCTCTCCCAAGGACTCAAGGAAGCCTACAACCCAATAAAAAACTCAACAATTCCTCTTACATGTCTATTTTGTTCTCATACTTGGGTATTTCCACCCCAATGATATTAGTACATGTGTATGTAACAAATAGAAACAAAAAAAAACATTTACATGTGTAGTACTACCCCAATGGTCTATCCTATTCTCCCATTATTTGATCCATCTCTTCAATGGTACGGTACTATCTCGAGGTAGTCCTACTTGCTGCCACCAATTTTGTATAGCTGTCGCATTCCTCTTGCCCTCTTCAATGGATTTTGAAAGGCGCCACCTCTCACATAAATTCAAGTGATGCTTCCGAAGGTTTGAAGGCACGTATTTTGTTGTGTGCTTTTGTAAGCTTTGTTCCCAATGAAACAAACACGATCGCTCTCTTCCTTCCAAAACATTGTCAGGTCTCGCATTGAAAATAGTGCAGATCGCCATCCAATTTGCACCAGCTTCATCCGCCATAAAACCTGCAAAGTCTATAGGAGGGTGTCCACACTCGAGCATCACATTATTAAGGCATCTCCAAAAAAGAATTTGTGTTTCTGTATCCTCTTCCTTTGTATCACAAATAGCAATCACCATGATCCCGTTCAAGCTGCAATAAGAAATACAGTGATTAGCAACTAGAATATGTCAACGAAAATTGATAACAAGTAAGGTTCTCGAACAAACCATGGATCGTACACAGAACAAGACATTGTTGCCCAGCCATCTATTCTGTGTGTAAAGTCAAAGTGAACCCAAGACTTGCAAAGGTCTCCATTTCCTAAGCGTCGCATTCAATTAACCAATTCCACTCCAGAGCCGGGTCCTTTAGTAGACATCTTGAAAATGTAACTTTTTTCACCCACCCCTCCTTGCCTTGGAAATCTACTGCCATGAAAAAAAGGAAACATGCATCTTTTTTTCAACTCCAAAATGTTATCAAAGCCATCTCCAACAACACACGTTTCTTTTTTTTTCTGGCATGTCACGATATTATTGAACCTGCAACCTCAACAAACAAAAGTTTGTTAAACTAATAACAATGCTACAAACCATAGTTTACAGACTTGAATAACCGAAAGTAACCTCTGATTTTGAACCAATGGCATCAACTCCTCCAAAAAGTTTGTAAGCTCTTGTTCTCCCTTTACCATTGAACCATTAGTTGTCAAAGATTCAGTGATAATTTGTTTTGCTACAATCATTTGAATCTTCCTAGCACCACAGTGTCAATTCACTTGCAAAACTGAGTGAACTAGAGATCTAATTTTTTTAATTGCAGCCATTGAAGTCTCTGGTTGCACATTGTGTGTGTGAATGCCTACATGAAGCATCAATCTCTCCATGCTTGTGTCCTTTGGCAAAATGTAATAAACTTTGCAATCACAAGTTGCATAACAAGTGACAACTTTACTACAATAGTGACACGTGATTGAATGTTTTTCTTCACTTGCAAGTAGCCCCTTGCTCACTATGCTATTGAGGTAACCATGAAAATACATTTTATTATGTTGATTGTTGCTCTCATAGTAAGGACAATTGACTCGATGACATTGTAAGTCTCCAAGGCAATGGCTAATTCTCGAAGTAGCATCAGGGAAGATATTAGTTGGATGGGGTCTTGTCCAGACATGACCATCATATTGTTGCTGCATCCCATCCATGTTTGAAGATGTGCCATATGTCAGCAGAAGAACGAAAGCAACAGAACCATTGTACTCTTGGAATCTCGCTAACAAAAAAAGGGCCTTCACTCAACTGCAATAAAGCCTTCAACTTCTTTCCTCTGGGGCTATTAGCAATCCAATATAAAATCTCTTTCTTTTTTTGTGGAAATGAATGAGGACTATCAAGTCCATCATCCGACTCTAAGTCAATAGTTGGAGTTGAGACCGGTGCACAAAAAGCATTTGTTATAAGTGGCGAAGAAGTTTGAGATGATGCCTCTGCGAAGGAATCGGATGTAATGTCTACAACAGGTCCTGAAAGTGAATGAGCTTGTTTGCTATTTTCTACAGTGTGTAGTCCTTCATCTTGGTCCATGGTGAAAGTGGTATCACAATGTACTATTTTATACTGACATGAAATAGAAGAATCGAGCAAAAATTGCTCCGCACCATTGATATCCGGTTGGCCATGAACTGCGATCTCTTCACTGTAAGCATCAAGTTGGAAAGTAGCATACAAACCTACCAGCTTCCGATCAGGGGGTAGAAGTGATTGAAGAGTGGGGTAGAAGTGATTGAAAATGGTTTAATTTTTCATGCCTTGGACTCGCGCGGTTTACAAACCTACCAGGCCGGCGACAGCCATGAGGCCCCCCTTGGCGGGGGTTCGAGGGGCCACTCTATATGGATGCCCCCCCTACACCCCTCCTCCATATAGAGTGGGTGTAAACTACGCGAGTCCAAGGCATGAAAAATTAAACCATTTTTAAATCGTATGCAAACCATCCTAAAGAAATAAGTGTGACATGATTTGATTTTTTTGGATTGGAAATTGTCAAACACTCAGCATTGTCTGCGTCAACGCAGACAGGAACAAGGGGTTGGGAGTATCCCCCCTTTGGGGGTGCGGGGGTGAAAATGTGGTCAGGAGGTTCAAATGATTAAGAAAATTTAATACATTTATTAAAACCAAATAACAAATGATATTAAAGTGTGTTGTCTGCGTCAAATGGTCATATTCTGGTGGAGATTAATTAATAGAACATGTGATTTAGTTGAGTTATCTTCATTTTTAAAATGATTTGTGGTTTGTTTTAGTGCTTCTGAGCATGGCTAGAGGTCGGCGTGGTGGTGGTAGGAGAGGTCAAAGCAAAAGGGGCCGTCCAAGTAAGTCATTCAATCACTCTTTTAAATTTACATATTCTATTCTTAATGGTTAAGCAACTCTTTTAAAGTTCCATATAAATGTTATATTCTATTTTCAAATTATTTTTGTAAATACTCCAATTACAAGATTAAGATCCGGTCTATGCAATAGACTAGTAAGTATCGATCAAGAAGCATCCTCCCGTGCATTCTCTGAATCTCCAAATAACAAGGGTGGAAAACCAAGGAAAAAATGTAATTTCATTGATGATGAAGCGCTTGAGGATAGCATGGATGAAGCAAGCAATGACATTTATGCTGATCCTATGAGCACCCACACTACCACCATGGAGTGTGGTGAAACAACATAAGGGAGGTCTTTAGATTTGCAAACTGTACATAAGGAAAATGAAGAGGTGAATGAGGATGTTGCTAATGAAGAAAAGAAAGAGGTCAGTGAGCATGATAGACACATTGGAGAGAATGTCATGTTTGGGCTTATGTCAGATGTGTTGGCCTCATTTTTTGTAACGAGGTCTACTTCTCCTCCTCCTATCCCTTTGTGTAGACTTGTGCCCTATGAGGCTATAAGGCTTGCATTTGGTTCTACTACATGGTTGATTTCATCTTTCGATAATGCTTCGTATATGGAAACAATGGGGAAATTTTTGGTTTCTTTAAGAAGGCCCACTGGTGAGCTAATGGATGTATCTCCCCAAAATTTGGAAGAGTGGGGCCCTCTTTGGAGAGAAGTTAACCAAAGGTTTGAAGATGAATTGACTGATGAGTGGGCTGATTTAAGAGGGCGCAAGTTTTTGGTATGGGATGGTAATCATAGGTTGAAGACATGGATGAAGAGGATAAAGGAAGGTAACTATGCATTGTCTTGCTTTCTCTTATTTATTGTGATGATACTTCCTTCTTTGACTAATTATTTATTTTATTATTTGATGTATGTAGTTTATAATGAAGATATTTCACGACATGTTAGAGTTCTATATCAATTCATTCAAGTGGAGAAGAAGAAAGAAGGAGAACTATTGTTAGCATTGGATACATCAAATGCGTAAGTATACTTATCACTATTAACTTTTTCAAATGGGTTAATAGATCATCAATTGTGTGTGAATATTGGCAATAGTTTTTATTTATGTGTGAATCTCAAAATATAAAGATAATTTATGTGTGAATGTCAAGATATTTTATTTATACCAATAGGTTTCATTTACGTCTGAATGCCAATAGGTTTCATTTATTAGTTATGTGAATGTGAATAGGTTTTATTTATGCGTGAATCTTAAAATTTAAAGATAATTTTCAATGTTGTAGTGTAACAAGAGCACATGTCAAACCCAACCTAGGCCATGAAATTTTCATGTTCCAAAAGTTTGGCATCGCTGATAAACAAAGCATTTTGGAAAGGATGAGCCCTTCTCAAAGACGGTGGGCTGAAATAGAGTATGAAATTGAGGGAAAAAGTAACCATGGTAATGATCCATGGTACAAGAACCCATGTTTGCTAATATCGCTTTTGATGTGGAAGGTAAAAAGTTTGGTATAGTATTTTAGTTTTCAACATAACAAATTGTGGTATCTTGAATTTAACCATAACTAAGAATAGTGTATTGGTTTTTCTATTTAGGATGACTATAACTCTGCCATACTCAAAGAGGAGGCCCGCCTCAAGGAGCTTGCATTGCCAGAGGCAAATTATGAGGCAAAAAGAAAACAAACAAAGAGCAAGATAAATTGAGGGACAAAGGATACAAGTACCTTGGAATAGCTAATCCTGCGCATGGAGAGGATTTCTTTTCTGTTTTGTTTGCATTGAATTGGGATGAAAAGAACATGATGGCTATTACCAAGGACAAATTGTATGCCATTTGTAGTGCTAATATTCCTGTGGAGAGGTATGTTTTCCTCATAGACTAATGTTCTCTTATTTTTTGGAATTAAACATAATTTGGTTCAACAATATTGAAGTTATGTTTTGTTCAATAACCAATATATTAGAAAAAGGGAGATTTTACTTCTCATGACTATCACAAAGGCAAAGGACTCCATATGCCACTAAGGAGATTTCGTAGCTACATGAAGCAAGAGGTGTATTGGTTTCATATGATTGGAGAATGCTCATTATTGGTCAAGAGCTTACAAGTTGATGGCACTGAGATTCCAGGAGGCTTTGATGTTTTTTTAAAAGGCCAAAGACGTTTACATATTTTAAAGGCATTTGCAAATATTTTTGGTGAAATGAAGAATGTTGGAGACTCTGAGAAGGTTCCAAAGCTCACACAATCAAGCAAGAGGGTGGTATACAGGTATTTCTAGTATAAAGAAACCATATTTTCTAAATATCATATGTACAAATGTATTATAACTTAAGAGTGCTTTTGTTGTTTGTTCTTATGTTTTTGGAAAAGATGGTTGCGTAGTCTACAGGAAAGTGGAGTGCTAGAAAGCCTCCCTCCTCTAGTGGAGGAGTGGATGGACTTGGGATGTGAAAATTGTATGTTCTCAAAAGCACTACTTGAGAGGGGTCTGTCGGAATGGGAAATGCGTATTTGTCCATGGTGGATAGACTATACATTGGATGACATTCCACGGCAAGAGATTGAATTAGGAGAGAGTAAGTACTTTGAGAGCCAAACATAGTAAATATGTGGTAACTCTTGCTCTTAGCTATTTGTTTTAGTAATACTTGCCTTATATGCAGGATTTGTGGAACAAAATAGAGTAATTTATATGCACAAAGAAGAGGGTGAAGGAAATGGTACTTTCTAAAAATGTATTTGTTTAACATGAAACCTATCATAACTTCTTAGACTTTTTTGTTTCCTTAACTTTGTTGTTTTTGCAAATTAGAAATGTCCAATACAATAGACATGGTCCCTCATGTTGTGGGGATAAAGGCGACTTGTGGTGGTAGCCTGGCAAAGGGTATATTGGATGGAATGCAAATTTTTAGTTTGATCCAAGTAGCCTTGTTTCTAATTTTCATGAATATGATATTATATTGTGTTGACTTCACACTACTTAGGTGCCATTAGTGATGCAACTATTGATACTACAATGAAGAAAAAGTCCATGGGAAAACGAAAGAATATCCCCACGATAGATGATGCGTTGAAGCATAGCAAGGGTAAGCCAATTTGCATGAATGATAGAGTTCAGGATTTTCATTTGACGAGTCAATTTATTAAAGTATTATTTTGTTGTCTTTATGTTGCGTAGGTAATATAAGTGAATCAAATGAGGTTGGTACAACAAAGCGAAGGTCTAAACACAAAGAGAAAGTTGTTTCATTGGATGAAGAATTAGAAGGTGAATCAAGTATCATTTTTTGGATTATTGGAGTCGTGTTAAAAGTACATTTTTATATTTTTTTGAAGATAATATAAAATCTAAACATTAAACACTAAATAATTTGCTTTCCTTCCTATTTTTCTTTACAACTTTAGGCAAAAAAGATGGTTTTGACATGCATAGCATTTGGAAAGAAAAGGAAAAAAGCAAGGTCACTTTGAGGGATCTTTGCAATATACTACACCTTCTCGGGCTATGTCGTTCATGACTCAGTCAAAGCCTATACAAGAGTCTTGTAGACGTCCTGCTATACGCAAGACAGATATGTAGATTTCTAGCTTTACATTCTGAGTCTTAACATTTAGCCAACATCAACATTTGTAAGTAAACTTTATTTTGATGATAGGATTTCAATACCAAACTATCGTAGATGATCTGTTGGTAGACGTGACATCGATCAACGATTTTGCATTGGATGGGTATATTTTATCACCATTCTCTATATACACATCTATTGTAATGGTTACTTATGCTTTGTTATTGTGTTTTCAATTTTAGCATTAAGCGCTTCATGGAGGGAAATACCATAAGCTCTTACCAGTGTAATGGTGTCCCATCATATGAGGTTGCTAAGTTGTTGTTTGCAGATTTTCCTACATCTTTGCTTGTTGTTGGCCTTGAGGCAGAAGGTATATGTGCTTGCATTAGTTTAGTTTATAAACTCATGTGATATTGCATGGTCTTATACATCTTTACATTTGAAAGGGATTCCTGAATGGAATACATTTTCTAGTGCACTTGTCAAAGGTGTCATGGACCTAGCCCATAGATTCTTGGCAGATGAGGGGTTCTTGGTGACTTTGGGACTTGCACAACACTTTGCAAAAGTGCTTAGAGGAGCTCATGCCATTGGATTGAAGCTCCATTGCACGTGGACTCTCGTGTGTGAGGGTGGATATAGACACCCTGATACTCGAGAGGAGGTAAGTGTGTTGAAGACAAACTTGTAACTTTTTAAAATAAAAGTTTAAGTAGCTAACAAGATAATTCTGCATTGCTAGGTCATGGACCTTACTATTGGCTTGTTTTATCGAGGGATGCATGTCCCTTCATATGATAGAGAGGCTGACGAGAGGGTTAGCCCATACAAGTTTCCTGTCTCTCGTAGCTTCCTCTTCGAGACAGACCTCCAGGGCACATTATTTGAGCACACTTATGTGGATGGTGTAGAGGTTCGAGGGGGTGCAGAAAGATCACTAGTTTTTTATAGGTGTGTTATACACTCTTAGACTGGTTTATACTTTGCATTGAGATATGCCATGCTTTTGTTATGGATGTTACTAAATGGTTTCTTTTGTAGGTGGCTCCTTGCTACGTTCACAGAGGATCTCGACTATGTGCTGGATATTTTTTCAGGTTGTGGCGGCCTTGGTAGAGCATGCACAGAGATGCATCATTTTTGCATGTGCCTTGAGGGTGATTTTAGCCTCTACAACCAGTGCTTGGTTGATGTGGCATGCAGACCGCCATATGTTCTCATCCTAGTGATGATGATGATTTCACATGATTTGTAGTTGCATTATTTTTAATATGATGCCTTGTATTGGTAGTGCATGCCATGGGGCTTGATGATGCTCGGGAATTATGTATGACTCTATGGATTTTGGATCTCGCTTTAATTGGGATTACTTCATAAACTTATAAAATTATGCTAAAACTTCATGATTTAGAAGTAGTTGCACACCTATTTTTTGTTAGAGATCAAAGCATTCAATAGTTTGCGATTAGTTTGCAATTCAACATCCTAATATAATTGATCTAATTAGTTTGCAATTGCAAAATAATTAAATTCAAAGCGATAACATAATCAAACAAAAAGCTCCATAAAATAACCAAAAAAATCCAAGTGATGACCAAAAAGCTTCAAGAAGCACTTAAAAAGCTCCAAATGAAGAGCTTGCTAAATAATAGCACTCATTTTAGAACACTACAAAAGGCATACATAAGTTCATCAGAACACTACAAAAGGTAAACAATACATCATAAAAACTATATAACTCAAACCAAAACCAATTTAATCAATCAAAAACCATCCAACACATACTCAAACACAACAATCTCAACCTCTCAAATACAAAGAAAACAAACCAAAACAAAGCCAAAATAGATCCATTAGAACCAAGCAATAGTCATTCAAAAACAAAACACATAAGCATATCACCAATCATTCAAAAACAATCATGAGCTAATCAAACATATCCAAACTATCCTAACACTCTCTAGAATACCTCAAAAATCATTCAAACCCATCAAATTCATCACAAACTCACTCATTCAACGCCCAAAAAGCAATAAAAAACAACAAAAAAATCTAATCATTTCAGTCTTACTGCACGCACGAACACAGACACACACACATTTGGAGATCCATGACATGCAACTCCCTCTCAATAGTACCATCTCTTTATCTTTCTCTCAATAGTACCATCTCTTTATCTTTCTCCCTCTCAATAGTACCATCTCTTTATCTTTCTCCCTCTCAATAGTACCATCTCTTTATCTTTCTCTCTCTTTTTCTCTTTTTCACCCCCAACTCTCTCTCTCTCTCTCTCTCTCTCTCTCTCATAATGCATTAGTAGTCCTCTCTCCTTAACTTATTTGTATCACTAAATTAAGCTCGTGTGCTTATTTTTAATAATATTATCAAATTTTTAGTGGTTTAATTGCACAAGTACAAGCCATATCATATTCACATATACATTCACATCTGCCCTCTTAATTTTTTGCATGTACTCTCTAATTACGTCATGATGATGTATTAGTAGAATTGTGCACCACATGAGTGAAACCACATACACATACACATACACTTACACTTACACATTCCTCTTTGTCTTCCTCATCCAATTAGTCTTATGTATGGATTGAAGCTAGATATCCATTTATAATAATTCTTATAATTACTTCATAGTCTCTATAAAATGCAGCTCTATGTTATCTCGTAAAATGCGTCAATTATTCCTTCCAAACTTTACCATTTAACACTCAAACTTCAACAATCAAATATTTTGAAAGACTAAAATATAGCTCTCCCTTAGTTTAATAACAATGGATTTCATACTAATTTCTCGCTAGGGCTCCTATTATATTGCACACCCACTCATCCATAGTTATAGCATCTATCGTGAATTCTAGAGGGACAATTGCTCTATAATTTATATATATATGCATGTATGATAGAATATGTATCATATGTAGTTGCATTTCAAATACTAATACTAATATTAGCTATTCTAGTTAATAAAAGGAGACACCGAATTTTATAATATTAAAGAAATCAGCATTATCATATTATAATCTAATGCCACTCACCTCTTTGTCTCTAATGGCACAAACATACATCTCACTATATGAACAACTTGTGTCATATGCAAGGCCCTAACTTTATTCATTACATGTGTCCTTCACAACTTGCTTAATGAGCTTCACCATAGAGGGTATTGTGGCAAATGAAAATTAATATTCTTATGTCTTTGAGCAAGCGATTAGCCAGATGTATGATGTCAACTAACTCCACCATAGTGTGGAGGTTCATGATGGAATTTGATCCCCCAATCCATTCATGACACTATCACTAGGAAGACAAATCACCATGATGTCACATGCAGTGTTTGTGGTTTCTTCATCAACCTCAACCATTTTGCATTGGTTGACCTTCTTCAATGCCTCCACCAATTGGGAGAATGCCTCACTTGGTTGATCCCTTCTTACATCATTTCTTGTTTTGAATGCCGCTCCACCTTTGCCATCATGGAATTGTGGGAGAGAATGTCTTGCGAGGGTGCTTCCACATGAGCACTAGTATGGCCCTCTTCTACAAATAGAGAAGATTGTTAACTATATATTTCCCTCTTTGTATATTGCCACACATAAAATTCATGAGTCATGTTCTTTTTAGCTCTATGTGTAAGTGCTACATCCTCTAGCATTGCAAGTTTATGGTCTTGAATTCTTTCCTCTTTTACACAAGACAAAGCATTGTTGTTGATATTGTAAAAAAGAAGAAGATTTAAAATCTTTCACATCATATGATTATGACACGTTCAATCTTATCAACTAGGCGCTCCAAACTTTACATTTGAGTGGGGCGTGATCTTGTGTTCTCCACACTCCCCTATGCACTTTTCACCATTGTTGCACCTCTTTGTACAATGGTATGGAAGATGATCTGCAATGCAATATTTGGGAGAACTTTCTCTATTGTTCTATCCATATCAATGATACAAACTACATCTGTTTTTGTTTACACTACAATAAAAGTCCATTTAAAGCAATTCTTAATATGGAACATTGAGAACCTCTAACACAATTCGGATGAATATGCAATAGATTGAAAATTTTCAATTTGAAATACTACATATATCTATTACTCTCTTGTGCTATTTTCGACATCAATGAAATTAAAATATACTTTTCAATTGTCTCTGTCTCATAGAGCCTATAGAATTATAGTCATGAATTATATTTAGCAATATATTTCCACTATAGTACATGAGAAGCATCAGCTACCGACTATAATCTATCAAATATACAGGGATTGGAGAAACCAAATTCAATGTGATGAGGAACGATTTCTACTCAACCTTTCTTATTCAATAGTAGGATTATCCTTGCTTTTTTGTTTTCCTTTTTCAACAACCACACTATTGGTATTACTTTTTTGTGACCAATTATAGTCTCTTTAGAAGGAGATAAGAACTGCGACATATTCTAAAGAATACATGTGAAATTACTTACCAAGTCTTTGGATCCTTGTGTCTCTTGTACCTTTGCTTTTAAGTATTTTTAGGAGAATACATTTTTATTGGAGAGAAATTCATCTTCAGGGTAGTCAAGGAAGATAGAGCAGACAACTTATGCCTATAAATAGGCAGTCACTTCATTCATTCTTCACTCCTACTGTATCTCTCTTCACTCATTCTTCACCACCCCACCACTCTTCAGTCATTCTTTACCCCTCTTCCTCTGTCATCAAACACCCTTCCCTCACTAGCCCCTTTCACTACCCTCACACCCCTTCAGGAGGACATTGTGGTTCATGGCTCATGGCTATTTTCACCCTTCCTCTTCTACTTCAGTGGCCCTGTTCCATCATCAAGCCTTGCATTTGGAGCATCTTCCACCTAGTGTCACCATCATCTACTTGGCATTAGCACCCTTCTCCAACCATCAAGCTCCACCTTTACCTTTGTTTTTGCAGGCCAGCTCATCTGGCATCATCTTTATCCACCTAGCATCAGCATCTTGGCTACTCTCCTTGCATTTGATAGCTTCCACACTTTGGGATTTGCGTTTTTTTGCCTAGGTCACTCCTCAACATCAAAGGATTGTGATCTTCTCCCTCGATAGCAGCCGGTGACCATCTTCTACATCTTCGACAACATTAGAGGACTGTGTGTGCAAATTTTCCATAGGTGATGCTGCTTGATTCAGACACGACAATGTAGTTATCTTTTAAGTTTTCGCTCTGTTGTATCAACTTTTCTTCTTATAGCATGATTCAGTGCATTATCACCATGTTCTTCTTATGTTTCTAAGTTTCTCTTATCTCTTAGTATTTGCTATACACACTCTTACTCCTTGAAAACCCTACTATCTCTCTATATTGTTGCTTATTTTGACATGGTATCAGAGCATACCTATCATTTTTGACATTTGGTGTCTCGAAGGGGGCAAGGAGGGAGCACTTGATTTGAAAATTATTTTTTTGGAAAGAGGGTTGCAAGCAAACCCTTCTTGGTAAAAAAAATTTCATAAGTCCTCTCCATCATCTCTGAGGGGAGTTGGTGAAAATTTTTTGGCCAAAGAAGGGGTTGTCGACAAACCCCTCTTGGTGAAACCTTTTTCATAATCCTCTCCATCATCTCCCTCTCTCTAACAATTAATAATGTGTGCATATACATGCATGCACACACGCACGCACACATACACACATGCACATGCAGTTGCACATGCACACAGATTAGGTGGCTTGCTTTGAATTTTTATTCTCGCTGAGAAGGGGGACTACTAGTGACAGCCCCTTATCCATTGAAATAAATTTTCACAGCTCCTCTCCATTACCCCCTCCATAATCTCTCATCCTTAGCAAGGTCTTGAACCTTCTCTTTAGTAGCATTTGTCTCATCTAGATGGGGGATGTGATCCTTCTCCATAGGAGTGTCCTTATTATCAAGGGTTGATTCAATCCACAATGTTTCATGGGCTTCTACACTCTCCTCCCCCTCATTTTTCTTAGGATTTCTTAGGACATGTCTTGGTGTTGTAGCCTATGGCTTTATAGATGTAACATGAGTTGGGAAAAGTCAAAAATTTTGACTTTAGTGCATATCTTGAGCCTGTTTGTATCAAAGGGCTCAAAAAGTTCTCAAATCTCATTTCTTCAATCCCACAACATCTAGGCTTGCTTTTGGATCTAATTGCACCCAAAAGGCATGATGGCACATATAAGTCATGCAACTATTCCAACTTTAGAACTTTAGCAAGAGCACCCAAATGACACATATAAGGCATGCCCTAGAGCTTTAATGACCACCTCAACTTTAATCTCAAGCCAATTTGGGAGGGACAAGAAATGCACCCTTGTGGGCATTAATATTTGAGAACTTCTTATGGTGCGCAGATCGGACGCAGGTAGCTCACGTAGTGAATTCCCAAAGGTCCCCAAGAACAAAGCACTCTACTTTTTAGCACAAAAACCAATGTAAAAGCAAGCACGACATGAGACAAGAGACAAATTGGGTTGAATCTCCCCCATGCCTTGTGTGAGCGCTTCACAAAGCATGTATTTAATATATATTTTCAATCTTTTTGCTCAAAAATAGCCCAATTACAAAAATATACAAGCTTTTAGCTTTTGAGTTTGCTTTCTACCAAAAATAGGAAAATAAAGCTAATGGACGGTGCCCAAAGTCTGGCACGCCCAATCTCAATGTCCAAATAAAAATAACATATCCAGGCGCATAAGCGCATACAAAATAATAATAAATAGTCGATGTCTCTATAGACATAATCAAAATATAGGCGTGGCGCCTATCAAAATATAGTCGAAAGATCGGAAACCCACTAGACTCCAATGCTTTCCTCCGCCACTGCTGCTATCTCTACACATCAACTGAAGCATTCACAATCGTTAGTAAAATAACACAATTAAACTGACAAAAGTGAATACCTAGCAGTCTTCAGCTACATAAATAAATCAACTGGTTAGAAATAAATCCTAACCTTAATTTATTACGAGTGCGCACTCTAAACTCATAAACGTTTATTAATTTAATATGCATTTTGCGGAATCACCCGCTATGGAATCACCCATGTACACACTAAATTAATGAAATGCCCGAAAAGGACAGGCGTCCCCATCAACTTCTCGCACAAAGAATCCGTCTTTGCGTATGAGCCCCGGTCATCTAAGTTTACGGAATCCACCGTAAAACCTCACGGAATCCACCGTGGAATATGCCTCCTGGCATCATACCCCCGGGGTGGGATAGCAATTGACCTCAATTGCTATTAGCTCAATGTGGAGCTAACAGAGTGGGGAAAGCATTTAGGTCTCTAGCGTGCATCCATTGTGCTTCTTCTACAGGATGATTCTTAAATTTCACGAGATATCTAGAGTACCTTCGGCCAGTTCTAGTGGTCATGTAGTCAGTGTCTATAATGGCTTCTGGTTCAAGTATTTCAGTCTCTTCTTCTAGTAAAGGTGGGTTTTCATAGACAGGGTGGATAGGTAATTGTCCTCTAAATGGTCTCAATAAACTAATATGAAAGGTATTATGAATTTTCCAATGAGATGGCAATTCTAACTTGAATGCATTGTCATTAATCTTATGAATGATTCTAAATGGTCCGTAGAATCTAGGGGCTAATTTGACAACTGGATGTCTATCTACACTTTGCAGTCTACGCTTTTCTATTCTAAGCCAAACATAATCATCAACTTTGAAATTCATGGCTTGTCTTTTCTTGTTGGCTTGTTTGGTATATGATTGTTGGGCTTTAGCAATCATATCCTTGACCTCATCAAAAATAGTGTTATGCATAACAGCAATATCATCGGCACTTTGTATTTTATTAGACAAAGATGCAACAGGTGTAGATAATCTATGTCCATAAATAACTTCAAAAGGTGCTTTCTTTGTAGATGTGTGCGGTGTATTGTTATATGCAAACTGTAATAAATGTAAATGAGTATCCCATGTCTGAGGTTTAGAGATAGTGTATGCACGTAAAAGATCTAAAATAGTGCTATTTGTGGCTTCTGTTTGTCCATTTGTTTCTGGATGAAATGCAGATGAGAAATGAATCTTTGTGCCTAGATTTGCAAACAGTGTAATCCAAAAATTATTACAAAATCTAGAATCTCTATCTGAAATGATCACTTTCGGCAATCCATGGTTAGTAAAAACAGTTTTCAAAAATAACTGTGCTGCTTGTGATGCTGTTAAAGTTTTCTTACATGCAATGAAATATGCTTGCTTACTAAATCTATCTACAATTGTCCAAATCATGTCATGGTTAGATTTAGTATTTGGTAAGCCAGTAATGAAATCCATAGATATATGTTCCCAAGGTTTAGATGGAATAGATAAAGGCATTAATAACCCATACTGTTTACCATGATGTCTTTTTATTCTTTGACAAATCAGACATTCAGAAACAAAATTAGACACATCTGCATCCATATGCGGCCAATAAAAATCTTCAGTTAACATGCGTAATGTAGAAATGATACCTCTATGACCTTGATATGGGGGACAATGAATTTCATTCAAGATAAAAGATCGGAATGGAATAGTAACACACAGTCTCTTTTCAAAGAACATGAATCCATCATTATATGACAATGAATCAACAGGAATGAAATTATTTTGAACTAATTTTTGCCAATCAGAATGAAAAGTAATATCCTGGTGATATGTGTCTTTCATAGCAATCAAAGAATCAAAAGATATGATAGAAATGTTATGAATTGCAGGTCTTCTACTCAATGCATCGGCAACTACATTTTCTTTTCCAGGTTGGTATTGAATGATAGGATGGAAACTTTGAATGAATGAAGCCCATTTGATATGGCGGTCAGAAATTTGGGGTTGGCTAAGTAGATGTCTAATGCTTTGCTGGTCGGTCTTTATCATGAATTCTGAACCCATTAAATAATGCTTCCATTGTTTTAATGCTTGTACAACTGCTAAGAGTTCCTTGTCATAAGTGGAATATTTGAGCTCAGAGGGTTTCAGCTTAGAACTAGAATATGCTATTGGATGGTTATCTTGCATTAACACGGCTCCTATTCCTGATCCGCTAGCATCAGTCACGACTAAAAAGAATGGTCTATTAAAGTCAGGCAATTGTAGGACAGGGGCATTGGTCAATGCACGTTTAAGTAAATCAAAGGATTTCTGCTGGTTTTCAGTCCATTGATAAACAATGCCTTTCTTAAGAAGTTTGGTCAGTGGTAAAGCAAGTAATGAGAAATTACGTACAAACTTCCTATAGAAACTAGCAAGACCAAGGAATGAGCGTAATTCATGTACATTTTTAGGAATAGGCCAATGCAATATTGCGTCAATTTTCTTAGGATCAACTTTTATTCCTTCTTTTGATACAATATGACCTAGATATTCTATTTCTGTCTTAAAGAATTCACTCTTGTCAGGATTTGCAAACAATTGATTTTCTTTCAGTAATTGAAAAACTAATGATAAATGCTCATAATGCTCTTTTTCACTTTGACTGAACACTAAAATATCATCAAAGAAAACAATCACACAATACTGATATTTTAGAAAAATATGGTTCATCATTCTACTGAAAGTAGCAGGTGCATTAGTTAATCCGAATGGCATAACTAAGAATTCGTAATGGCCAAACTGTGTCCTGAATGCAGTCTTAAATATGTCGGATCTATCTAGCCTCACCTGATGATATCCAGATTTAAGGTCAATTTTACTAAAAATAGAAGATCCTTGCAGTTTGTCCATAAGGTCATCAACTCTAGGTATAGGATACCTATTCTTTACAGTGATCTTGTTTAATGCTCGGTAGTCAATACACATCCGATAAGTATTATTCTTTTTCTTGACTAAGAGCACAGGTGCACCGAATGGAGAACTGCTAGGTCGAATTAAACCTCTATTTAGTAATTCTTCTACTTGACTCTGGATTTCTTTTTGCTCTATTTGATTGTGCCTATATGGGGCTTTGCAAGGTGGTTGTGTGCCAGGTATTAGGTCAATCTTATGGTCTTCTGGACGTGATGGAGGTAAACCTGGTGGTAGGTCTTCTGCAAAACAGTCCTTAAAATATGCAAGAAATTCCTTATGCCTAGGGTGCATATGAGTTTCTTTTGCATGCAATTCATTCACCCAAATGAGATATGATTTAGTATTCTTGCGTAGTGCACGTTTTGCTTGAGTATGCGAAAGCAGTGGAAACATATGAGATGCATGCATACCAAATAATGTAATAGATTTTCCTTGAAAATTAATATTCATTGTGTGTGTGGAATAATCTATATTGGGATTATGTTGGTGTCTCCATGGCATTCCTAGAATAATGTCGCTAGACTGTAATGGGACAATTAAGAAATTTCTTCTTTCAATATATGGACCAATTTTGAACTTCTTGTGTGCCATTGTACCTAGTGCCTAAAAATGCAGCTTTTATGCGATAATGCGTAGGTACTGTATGCAATTTCAATTCCTTTACCAATTTTGCTGAAATAAAGTCATGCGTACTACCGTCATCATGCAATACAGTTCTTTCTTTTCCATGCACCATACATTTCATAGTCAACAATGAATGTAAAGTAGGCATACCTGGTAAAGTGTCGGAAGTAGTAGTAGGATCATCTTCTTCTTCAGTGAAGTCCGGCATATCCTCATGCTCGTCCTCGTCCATAGCTCCAAGGTAGTTGATATGTGCTGATGGCTTCTTTGAATGACAATTTGCTGCGAGATGGCCTGGCTGGTGACACTTGTAACATACGATGGGCTTGGCTTTGGTCACATTATTTGCAATGGCTGGGAGTCTGGGTATATTTGGATTTGCTTGTTGGATAGGCTTAGGATTTGGATTGATAGTGGATGGTAATGTAGGTGGTTTAGGCCAATTCTTGCGGAAAGATGGTGATGAAAAACGACCTGGATTAAACCTTCTGAAATTTGAATTGAATTGTTTAGATCCATAATTACCGTTTGCTTGGAATGGCTGTGGTCGTCGATCTCTTCCACGTAACTTATCTTCAGTGTCGTGAGCTAAGGAGATAGCATCTTCAAGAGTAGCAGGCTTGAACATATTCACCTCAGCGTAGTAATGTCCAAGAAGTCCAGACATGTACTTCCGCTTATGTGTCGTCTCTGGTACGTCTTCAAGCATGCGTAGCTGTAAGAGTGCATTCCAAAAACGCTCTGTATACTGTGGTATAGGCTCACGGTCGCGTTGTTGCAGTAAATCCCATTGCTTGATTGCCTTCTCATGAAATTGCGGTGGAAGGAAATTTTGCACGAACTTCTTCTTAAAATCTTCCCATGTAGCAGGACATTCTATGCTCTTGCGGACGACAGTCCACCAAAGTGATGCTCTATCTATCAGATGATTAGTAACACACTTGATTTTATCTTTCTCAGGATAAGTTTCCTCATGGAAATAGTCATCAAACTGGCTAATGAATGATAAAACAGTCTTTCCTTCTCTTATGCCATTGAAAGTGCGAAACTTGAAACTTCGTTTACTTATCTTGGATTCCTTGCGAATGGTTTGTGCTTCAAGAGTGGCGTCGATGGTACGGCGTATCAAATCTTCAGCTTGAGGTTCTTCTTTATCAGTGGACGCTCCTTGTAGCTTTGTCAATTGCGCTTGCAAGGCTTGCCTAGCTCTTCGCTCTTCGTCCAATTGTAACATGATAAGATCCAGTTTTTGCTCCATGGTAGGCTCGGGTAGGTCGTCTTCAGCCATAGGATCATCCATATGTGGGGTAGTCATCCTGTAAAACTCAACAAACCTTTCTCACTCAAAATCAGTTAGCGGGATGAGCGTAGCTCAAATTTGGGGTTATAAGGCTATGTATTTTTGGGTATTTTCTTCTTCAATTTTCAGAAATTCTGAAATATTTCTGTCTCCGTTTGCTGAAAGTACTTCAACGAACTTGTAGATAGGTAAAACAGCTTGCTGCGAACAACTTTCCAGTTCTGAGTTTTTGCAAACGAACAAGTCTTCTAGGAGTTTTAAGCAATAGTCAGTTCTGATTTAGTCTGACTTGCAAAGTTGCAGACTTAACAGACTTGCAGGGTTGTGAACTTGCTGAACTTAGCCGACTTGCAGAACTTGCGGGACTTGATTCCAAGTGACTAACGGAACTTGTCTTCTGGAGTGCGTGACCGAGAGTTTGCAGACTTGTCTGCTCAGTAGAACTTGCAGAGTATAGTATGGCTTAAGCTTAATTAGTTAAGCTTAAGCTTAATAAGCTTAAGAAGAAAGGCGCCGTTTTCTGATCGTGAGGGGGGGGGGGCCGTTTTTCCTTCACGCGGATTTTTCGGGGGTCCTCCTCTTGGCGACGATTTGACATTTTGAAGCTAATAAGCTTCTTAAGCTTAAAACTAAGCTTTTACACTAAGCTTTTTTTTTGAAAATAGAGATATGGCTTCTTACTGTTCATCACGACTTGATGAAGAGAATTGATGAGTGGTCCTCCGCCGACAGAGAGTGGTCCTTCGCGATCTGACAGTGGAAATAGGGGTTCTTGATCGCCAAAAGTCTGCCTGTATCGACGGTTCGCGACGAGATTGACTGTAGAGGCCGTTTGTTCCTGGAGCTCCGCCTTCGCCCGAGATTGGTAGCGATTGGAAGCCCTTGATCTCTGCTCCGCTCTGATACCACTGGTGCGCAGATCGGACGCAGGTAGCTCACGTAGTGAATTCCCAAAGGTCCCCAAGAACAAAGCACTCTACTTTTTAGCACAAAAACCAATGTAAAAGCAAGCACGACATGAGACAAGAGACAAATTGGGTTGAATCTCCCCCATGCCTTGTGTGAGCGCTTCACAAAGCATGTATTTAATATATATTTTCAATCTTTTTGCTCAAAAATAGCCCAATTACAAAAATATACAAGCTTTTAGCTTTTGAGTTTGCTTTCTACCAAAAATAGGAAAATAAAGCTAATGGACGGTGCCCAAAGAGTCTGGCACGCCCAATCTCAATGTCCAAATAAAAATAACATATCCAGGCGCATAAGCGCATACAAAATAATAATAAATAGTCGATGTCTCTATAGACATAATCAAAATATAGGCGTGGCGCCTATCAAAATATAGTCGAAAGATCGGAAACCCACTAGACTCCAATGCTTTCCTCCGCCACTGCTGCTATCTCTACACATCAACTGAAGCATTCACAATCGTTAGTAAAATAACACAATTAAACCGACAAAAGTGAATACCTAGCAGTCTTCAGCTACATAAATAAATCAACTGGTTAGAAATAAATCCTAACCTTAATTTATTACGAGTGCGCACTCTAAACTCATAAACGTTTATTAATTTAATATGCATTTTGCGGAATCACCCGCTATGGAATCACCCATGTACACACTAAATTAATGAAACGCCCGAAAAGGACAGGCGTCCCCATCAACTTCTCGCACAAAGAATCCGTCTTTGCGTATGAGCCCCGGTCATCTAAGTTTACGGAATCCACCGTAAAACCTCACGGAATCCACCGTGGAATATGCCTCCTGGCATCATCTTAGGACTCAAAGCTAAAGGACCATGGGGTTGTATAGACCAAGTTTCTTGCAAAATCCATAGTGCTTCCAAAGTATGAAATCCTTGTCATTAGTAGTACTTTCCAACATGCCAAAAAAGAATCGATCAAAATTGCAATATCTCTATCCACCTGATAGGTGGATGAGAACGACTTGCGAAACTCCATCTCATAATGAATGCGGCCTAAGAAGAAACAATATATACCAATGTTTGCATATTGTTCATACCTAGTTCTAAGTATAGGTAGGCTAAAAGCCATAGGAGCATGCAACACCTTGCAAGCCTCTCCTGCCTACTTCTCCCCCAACTCATTGTACGTTTTGAGATTGTTGTGCAGCTATTTCTCAATCTCTTCTTCCAAGTTGATATATTTTTTCTGCATAGTGTAAGCGAAATCTAACTCCAGTGGCATCTCCATTGATTCTTAGGGACCTCTCTTCTCAGTCTTTACCATCCTTAGCACCCCTCTTACTTGGGTGCATGCATGTAATAGCCACCATGTGTTTGGTGGAAGTTGTTTTTGCATGATGACCATTAAGGCTTTAACACCTTGTCAGCTCAAAGAGACCATCAATCCCTCCACAAATCACACTCCATTTTGAAGCTTGATGGTAGAAGCATTGTAGGTTTTATCGACGCAAACACCGCCTCGTTGTTATGTAACAAAATTTGATCTTTTTTTTACCATGTTTCTCAACGTTTCGTTGTTATTGTTGCATCGGTGCCATTTATTTTTCATGGGGATGACAAGGACCTTGCATGCTCCAACTTCAACAATTTTTATTTTTATTTTATCCATCCCACTTAAAATTTGATGTAGCTTTACTTAATATTACTTTACAAGCTCCTTGATACTTCAATAGATTCATCTCTCTCTACACACATGCTCTCTCCCCCCATCTTGCATGTGGGCCATGTATGGAGTATTGTTTTAAATAGATGCACCAGCTCCCTCCCTCTCTCTCTCTCTCTCTCTCTCTCTCTCTCTCCTTGCATGATGTTAATGTATCCCATACCTTTTTATTATCTATTTTCTTCTTTAATTTTATCTATTTTTTTAATAGATGCATGTCTCTCCCATCTTGTATGCTTCTCAATGACATGATGGACTACTCAAGGTTGTAAGCAAGATGTTAATGATTATGCTTGCTTGAAATTGTAAAGAAAAAAAGTATCTAATTCTTTGGTGGGTAGTGTTGCTTATTTTATCATATAGTCATTGATGTATCCTTGTCAAAGTAGAAACATCTACACATATAGTCTCCGCTCACCCCTTCTTCAAAACCCTTTCTCCATCTTTTAAAGATTGCTACCATGTGCTCACTTATGCTCGTGACTTTTTGAGGCTACAACATGGGCAAAGGCTCCCTTCTACTGACAGAGCTTTAAGTTCAAATACCTATGTGCTCTTCAATTATGTCTAATCCATTAGAATGCCCATCAAAGGAGTGAGTTTGCATATCACTTTTACTTTTTGTATGAATTTTGAGGGTAAACTATATTACCTTAGGGAAAATGTGAGATGAAGCATGAGCTCATATGGATGGGAATTAATCTCAGAGGGTTATATGAGTGTTTATCCGAGTCGCATGCGCACAAATGCATGCATGTGCACCCACAGACACATGGTCAAAGTAAGAGAGAGACACACAAAAAAGTGAGATGAAGGGGTTCCATGTGAGTTGGAATTACATTGCCTTAGAGAAGAGAGAGGGGGGTTCACACATGCTTGCCTTCTACGCACTTGGACATCCATGCCTAAGTAGGAAATGTATTGAGAGAGAGAGGGAGGGGTTAAACATTTACATGTGTCCTAATGACCCCTGCTTGCATGGGTCCTAGTGTAGAGCACTAGTGCTCCATGTTACGACCAAGATGATCCCATAGTCAATCATACCCCTGACCTCAACATCTCTAGACTCTTACTATTTTGGCATTATCAAACTCCTTCTTCAACTCGTCTATCTCCATCATGTTTGTGTGTGAAGAGGTGGAGCTCCATCATGTGCAAGGTGCTGATATGTAAGAGAGAGAGAGAGGACCAAGGTGGGTCCAAAGACAATTATACCCTCACCCTCACCATGTCTTGCACCTTTGGAGGCATTTAAATCAATTCGTTGAGGCTCGTGTAACCTTTCATAGAAATTTGAATCATGTCATAAGGCTTATTTCAGCCTTCATAGTTTTTCAAATTATTAGAAGGATAGATAACCTTCCAAATTTGAGGCTTTCAAATTAATGCTATTCCAATGTGACTTTTGAATTTGACCTTATTCAAATGAGGCCTTGAGCTGTATTACACAACTATTGCATTAATAGAAAATTATGATCCTTTGATGAATTAATCATTCGAACCATATATACCATATGATTTTAGTTGTTGCTAAAGTCTTCACCACCAAAGCAGCACAAGGATTCTTGAACCTAAAAAGTAATCCTAAACTTGAAAAGCTATAACTAGATGGATTTTGAATTTCACATGGGTCAAGAGGTCTCTCTCTATTTATTTCTTTTGCAATCTCTCTTATTGGCTTTAACAATGTCACGTAGCTCTCTCTCTCTCTCTCTCCACACACACACACACACACACACACACACACACACACACACACACACACACACATACATTTGAACTTAGAAAGCCATCCAATTCCCATGGCTCTAAGTGAGTTCCATGAGTGGGATTATTTTATGTGGAGAATTCAATACACCAAATTGCTAAGAGCTCTTGGGCACAGGGCCCAAAACTTTAGTGAGCATGCATGTAGGCTCTATGTGTATGTGTGGGTAGGTTTTTGGTGAGAGGAAGGTCAAATGCTAGGGGAAATTCTCATGAGAGAGGAAAGTTAAGAAGTTAAGTCTTCTAGCAAGAAGGATGTGGAATGTTTCTTTGATAAAAAAAAGGCTATATAAAGAATAATTGCTACAAGTGGAAGCATAAGAAAAAAGGGCAAAAAGCAAAATGAATGTGATTACAAAAAGAAAGAGAAGGTCAATGCAAAGATGGAGAAGATCAATGTGCATATAGCAGTGATGATTTGTATGTTTCCTATTTTGGTGATGCATTGTTGGTTGTCATGGATAATTGCATGCCACAAAATTGGATTTTGGACTCTGGAGTATTATTCCATGTCAATAAATATAAAGAGTGGTTTATTACATGATAATGGAAGAGGAGGATGAATCTATCTTGGTAATAACTATGCACGTGGCATTGTTAGTATTGGAAATAATCACTACCTAATGGATCTTCCTTTGTCTTATGGAATGTACATCATGTTCCTAACGACATGTTGCAAATTTCAACTAAGAGTCCGATTAGTAACATGATAGGTGGATGACTGTGGTTATAGGGTGATCTTTGGAGATCATGTATGGAAAATTTGCAAAGGGTCTCTTATTGTTGCCAAAGGGCAAAATTTTGGTATTGACACAACAATCTCTCCTGAAAGTGTTATTGTCAGCAATTGTGTTATCCTTAATTGTATCCTCCTTTAGTACCAAGGTTATTATTTCTAAACTCTGAAATGTGCCCTTTGTCCACCTATGTGGCATCGACACTAGAGCATATTGGAATAGAAAACACCCCTTATTTAACTTAGTTTTACACTAGTGGCCTTATCCCATTCTTGTAGCAAGCACCCATTCCAACAATATAAAATTCATCTAGCTATATAACAATCCGTAATTAGCAAGTGCTAACTTGATCGCCAACCTTAATTTGCACGAACATATTAAATGGTGAGAGTGGGAGGTTGTCACCTCTATTACGTATAAGCAGATTATGTAAACGGTAATTTTTAAGAAATAAATAAAAAAGATGGGTAAACTCAACGTCGAGCACTGGTGGTCTAGTGGTAGAATAGTACCCTGCCACGGTACAGACCCGGGTTCGATTCCCGGCCAGTGCATTTCATTAGGATCTGTTTTGATTCGCTTATTCCTTTTGTTTTCCGTTCGATTCTTTGTATTAGCGCGATCATTGGTTTGGGTATACCGTATGACTCTTCTGAGTGTGCAAAATCTAATATAATATAGTGCAAGATTGTACTTTAATCGAGGAAAGACTTCTCATGCTAGATGAATCATTGTTCGTCTGGTTGGGTTGGGTGGCCTTCTCAACTGGCGCTCCCAAAACACGAGTGGGGTGCAGGGCATCGTTAGGTGTGAAACTAAGCTTACGCCAAAATAGCTTACATACCCAGTGTCTCGGCCTGAGCGGCCTCAGAATTAGAAGTGCGCCATGCAAAAAACCATTCAGACACGCACGAGTCCGGGGTGTGCATTTTCGAATCCCCTCTCCTCGGAGCTCGGGAAACAATTTTGGAGGAAGAGGAAGTAAATCCTTTTCACCATCATCTCGGAAGGATGTATCCTCTATGGAGATTGTATTTTATACATAGATTTAAAAAAATATAATTATATTTTAAATTTTTCGAAGAAGATTTATTTCCTTCTTCCAAAGAATTAAAAAAGATTTTTCTCAAGGTGAACAACAATATAAAATATCACTTCTTTTTTTCCATATGAATTTCAAGGCAACCCCACAAACCAAATTGATGAACTTTGAGTTAGCCTCATCTAAGTTGGCTCTGTCACCAAAGAAAGTAGTTATTACTCCAAAATCCTTCCTCAAATTAGCATTACCCAACCACCAAAGAAAGTAGTTATTACCCCAAAATCCTTCCTCAAATCAACATTACCTAGTCAATGTCTGAGTTTTCTCCACACCAAGCACGTGAGTCCATTCACTTGAGTATCTTCAACATAAATGTTCAAAGTAAGCAAACAACAATACATAACTCTTGGATTACAAAAAGCAAAAGAGTTTGATTATTGTATGCATAGGTATATATATGCTTTGTATTGCCAATATTAACCGTGAAGGAATGAAGAGTTGTGGAGCTCTTCCCCCACAAATAGTGCCACCATTTTAGCATAAATGTCTCTAGAAAAGGGTTTGAAACCAAGTTGATGGTTTATGCATTGCTCGGGGTTGTTCATTTGGAAAAATCCAATCTTTCCACTTTCTCGACATTGCTCGTAGTCATAGATCTTATTGAATGTTGCTTGCAACTTTTTCCACTTGTCCTAGTAGAGTAGTTGTTCCATGTACATTTTGCTTGTTGCACATTGATGCTATCACTTGCCATCAAATTTTCACCTTGCTCCTTATATCGAATACATAGTGGATCATGTTATATTTTTCTTACATTCACAAGGTAGTAACACTTTGTACTCATTCCACCTAGATTTGCCAATGGCTTGTTTTGCTCAATGGCTCTTTTACCCCTGTCCCTACCCCTACCTCTAGTAGCAATGGGTGGGTGGGATTCTGTTGTATTTTTCCCCATGGGTGGTATAAGGGTGGGGTTGGCTATAGTATCAATACTCACTGGGGAGGAGTTCTCTAAGGATGACAATGAGATAATGAAGATGATATATCCATAGACTTTACGACCCTGGGTAGATCCATATGGATCCCAAGCCCCAAAAATCTATCAATCCATTAGTGGATATTAGAATAGTCAGACAAAAGTTGGAATTAGCATGGCTAGAATACCTAGAGGTCCTTGATCATGAACAATTAGGGTACAAGCCCACAGATCTCATCCCCACTCTCAAAGTCCTTCCAATTGTAGGAGAAAAGGACGATGATGGAGACTTAGAGCAAGAGTCTAGTTTAACAAACTCAAAGTCTAATACTAGCACATATATAGATCTTGAGATATCACCACCTCACAAGGCTAAAAAATGGACCTACCTATGCATTTAAGGAGGTGGAGGATAAGGGTGTTGAGATATTTAGCTCCACTCGTGATATGCCAGGGTGACCGTTGTGCATTTATGTCACCGACGTGTCAATTGCAGATGCGGTTGGTACACCGCCCATGAATAATAGCTACATGATAGCTATCCTTATCTACTCTAGTTCGTGGCTCAGTTAGTATGCCACCTTAGTTAGTTGAGTTTGGTTTGAGGCCCATATATAGGGTTCTTCTATTTCTTTGTACGTGAGTTCTTTTTGGCTTACACAACTAAGAAGAGGAAAACTGTTTTCAGCCTCCACCTCTGTGTGTATTCCCCCAATGTGCAAGCAAGAAAGCTTCAAGTGAGACTCCTTCCTTCTCTCCCACAATCTTGACATGGTATCAGAGCCTTGTTCGTGGTAAGGAGCTCAAGAAAGCAAGCCAAGCTCGCGGTGTTCTGGTAAGAGGAGCAGTGTTGCTTTCATTTTCTGTTTGGGAGCAGATCTCTGCAGGTAGCACAGCCGGAAAGTGCAGGAGTGCATTGTCTCGGGTTGAGATGCCCTTCGTGGTGAAGCAAGAGGACAGTATATGTTGCGGGATAGGGCTTTAGCCCTTGGTGACCTTGTTTTTTCTTATTTGAGGCCATTTCGGGGCCTGTTTTGGAGGCGAAAGTTTTCTGCACGCACTCAGGAAAAGGCCCAGTTTTATGCTGTGCGACCACTGTTCTACAAGTCGGTGAAAAGTTACTGTAGAAATTGCATTGTATGCCTGTGCGCAGAGACATTGGGAGTTACAGAATCATCCTTGTTGCCTGTTGATGCAAAATCGTCACTAGGAAGTGACTGTGTGGTCAAATACCACTTTCGTCATTGGATGCAGACATGTCTGAATTGAGTGCAGCAATGTTTGCACATGGGACCGGCGTAGTTGTAAAATTGATATCTGGCATAAACGCATTGATCATGTTAATGTACAACGACTTAAATCAATGCATGCCCAAAATATTGTTGCAGGTTTGCCAAAATTCAAGGTTGCAGAAATGCATAAGGTATGTGAAGCCTGTCAGTTTGGAAAACAGGCAAGGAAACCATTTCCTAGACATGTTCAAGAGAGTAAGAAGCCATTGGAATTAATCCACTCTGATGTGTGGACAACTAAAGCTGCATCTCTTGGAGGCTGTCATTATTTTATCAGTTTTATTGATGACTATAACAGAAAAGTTTGGGTGTATTTTATGAAAAAGAAAAGTGAAGTTTTTGGGCATTTCAAAACTCTTAAAGAGATGGTTGAAAAAGAAACAGGCCTGCAGATAAAATGCCTAAGGTCAGATGGAGGGGGAGAGTACCTCTCAAATGAGTTTGCAAGGTTCCTGTAGGAGCATGGCATAAAGCAGCAATATTCATGCAGTCATACACCACAACAAAATGGAATTGCAAAAAGGAAAAACAGGCATATTGGAGAGGTATCTCGTGCCATGCTCAATGAAAAAGACTTGCCGGATTTTTATTGGGCTGAAGCAGTTGCTACAGTAGTCTACATAATGAACAGGACTCCCACTGCAGCAATACATGGAATGACTCCAGAAGAGAGGTATACTGGTAGGAAACCAGATATTTCTCATTTGAAAATTTTTGGTTGCATTGCCTATGTACATGTGCCAGATGAGTTGAGATCCAAGTTGGATCCAAAAGCTGAGAAGTGCATCTTTATTGGCTACTCTCTGCAGCAAAAAGGGTATAGATGCTATAACCCTTCTACTCGTAAGTTTACAGTGAGCAGAGATGTTGTTTTTGATGAGATGAGTAGCTGGTATAAACCAGTAAATGTGATTGATGATGTAGATGCACAAAATGGTAATGCTGCACAGAATTCACAGCAACAGTCACAAAATATTAGTGGACCTGGAGCGTCCTCTAGCAGTGGTTCACATTCTTCGCCATGGACAGGCAGATTGAGATCAGGAGAATCTTCTCAAAGTAATGCAGATAGTGGTATGCAAGTTTCACGAAAAGGAAAAGAGAAGGTTGATCAGCCCATGTTTGATGTGAATGCAGGCCATTCTTATGTGGATGGTGAATCCAGTGGCTCAGAACAGAGCATTGATGATGAGTTGGGTATTCCTTCTATTGTTACACCTGGAGTAAGGAAGACCATGGATGTTTTGAGAGCACCTGGGAGTGAACCTACTTTGCGCAGGTCTATGAGAGCTAGGTATCCTGTGGATAGGCTGAAATATGATGGATTTACAGCCATTCACTATGCATATATGGTCAAAGTGATACATGAACCAGAACCCACTTCTTTTGAGCAAGCCATGGGAAAAGAAAAATGGGAGAAAGCCATGGATGAAGAAATGGATGCCTTGGAAGCAAATGCTACATGGGAATTGGTACCTGTGCCTAAAGGTAAAAATGCAATTGGCTGTAAGTGGGTTTATAAGGTGAAGCACAATGCAGATGGTTCTGTGAACAGATACAAGGCAAGATTAGTAGTCAAGGGGTATGCACAAACATATGGCATTGACTATAAAGAAACATTCAGTCCGGTTGCAAGGATGGCAACCGTAAGAGCAGTCATTGCTATGGCTGCATCAAAGGGATGGTCTTTACATCAGATGGATGTAAAGAATGCCTTCTTGCATGGTGATTTGCAAGAAGAGGTCTATATGGAGCAGCCACCAGGTTATGTGCATACTGTTCATCCTGAGTTTGTTTGCAGGTTGAAGAAAGCCTTGTATGGCTTGAAGCAAGCACCTAGAGCATGGTCTGACAAGATAGGACAGTATCTTGTCACTATTGGCTTTCAAATTTCCAAGGCAGATTTCTCACTTTATGTGAGAAAAACAGAGAAAGATATTATGCTACTTGTCATTTATGTTGATGATTTGATTATGACAGGTGACAGTGATGAAGATATCCTTCATGTGAAAATGCTATTGAAGCAGAAGTTTGAGATGAAGGATTTGGGAGAGCTGCGTTATTTCTTGGGCATTGAGGTGATTAGATCACCAAGTGGGATACAGCTCTTGCAGAGGCAGTATGGATTGGACATGCTGTCCAAATATGGGATGACATGCTGTAAGCCTATTTCAGTTCCTTTGGAGCAGAATGTGAAGCTGAGCGCAGATGCAGGTGAGCTTCTGGAAGACCCTACTATGTACAGACGCATAGTAGGAAGTTTGATTTATATGACTATTACCAGGCTAGATTGAAGGAAACCGCATTTGGATGCGGCTAGACGCATACTCAGGTATGTGAAGTCCACATTGCAATATGGACTATTTTATGAGACTGGGATTCAGATACAGGTGCATGGATACACTGATGCTGATTGGGCTGGTAGTATTTCTGATAGACGATCTACCAGTGGATATGTGTTCTCTTTTGGGAGTGCTGCAGTCACTTGGAGCAGCAAGAAACAGCCTACAGTTGCCTTGTCGAGCACAGAGGCTGAGTACAAGGGTGTAGCAATGGCTGCATGTGAGGTACCTTGGTTGCATAAGCTACTTTATGATATGCATCAGTCTACAGATGGGCCAGTTGTCATTTATTGTGACAACATGAGTAGTATACACTTGGCAAATAACCCAGTCTATCATGCTAGAACAAAGCACATTGAGGTGCATTATCACTATGTGCGAGAGAGGGTTTTACTAGGTCTTATTGATCTAGTTTATGTCAGCACAGAGGATTAGGTAGCTGACATATTCACGAAGGCATTTGGGCGCAGAGAAGCTGCGCAAGTTCAGAGACCTGCTTGGTGTGCAGGAATTGGGATTGAGCTCGAGGGGGAGTGTTGAGATATCGAGCTCCACTCGTGATATGCTAGGGTGACCGTTGTGCATTTATGTCACCGACGTGTTAGTTGCAGATGCGGTTGGTACATCGCCCATGAATAATAGCTACATGATAGCTATCCTTATGTACTCTAGTTCGTGGCTCAGTTAGTATGCCACCTTAGTTAGTTGAGTTTGGTTTGAGACCCATATATAGGGTTCTTCTATTTCTTTGTACGTGAGTTCTTTTTGGCTTACACAACTAAGAAGAGGAAAACTGTTTTCAGCCTCCACCTCTGTGTGTATTCCCCCATTGTGCAAGCAAGAAAGCTTCAAGTGAGACTCCTTCCTTCTCTCCCACAATCTTGACAAAGGACACTCAAAAGAACTGGGATTTTGATGATGACAACCGGAATAAACCATAAGATCTCTTGAGAGGGTTCATGCACTTCAAGAAAGCAAATTGCATAGTTGTAATGCTTGGCATTAAATGGGAAGGCAAGTCCAGTGAACTCATTGACCAAGGTTAAGGAGGTAAACCTTGCCAAAGAGAGGAGGCCCCCAAAGCCTGTGTACATTGCCCAGAATCTCTTCAAAGATGAGAAAAAGCTCATCAAGCTATTGACCAAGTTACAAAATATATTTGTATGGAATACATTGACGTGAAGGGCATACCACTCTGTGCTAATGCACATAATATCTATCGACGACCACTAAGTAAAGACCCTACTTGACGAACCCCAAATATACAAAACTTGTGCAAGAAGACTTGCATAAGCTTATCAAGTCAAGGTTCATCACGACAAGCTTCAAGCACTCTTTGAGTGGTGCACGGATCTAAGAGTAGCCTCACAAATCTTTCATACCATGTTCACCTATATCTATGCCCCAATGCCTTGGCCAACAAGATCCACAAGAGCCTCATGGAGGACTTAATGATGATTGGTACCATCATAAAGTAGAACCTAATTCACCTCTAGTTGGAAGTCATTTGTAGAATCGATCCCTAAGGCCCAAGATGTGCTAAAATGGCAATCAAGTAATGATAACAAGGCAAGGACCATAGTCTATGTCCCTATCCTTACTAAATTGATTTTGATAGCTATTAATGCCCTCTCAAGTCCAAGCAGCATCAACCTCATGGCTCAAAAAAAATAGTTGGAAGTAGTATCATTGACTATACAAATTAAGAATATCAATATAATGAGCAATTGAATCCCCTAGATGAAGTCGATAAAGGGCAAGGAAACCAACAAAATGATCACTAAAAGGGCTAGGAGGGAGACAATGAGAATTTTTATGAGGGCTCCTCCAATAAGGAAGTGATTAGGGGGACAACAGAAAAAGAGACACAAGAAGAGACAAAGATTATGGGGATGATGATGAAGAGGAGAGAGACCAATGTTGAGATATCAAGCTCCACTCGTGATATGCCAGGGTGACCGTTGTGCATTTATGTCATGGACTTGTTAGCTGCAGATGCGGTTGGTACACCGCCCATGAATAATAGCTAGATGACAGCTATCCTTATCTACTCTAGTTTGTGGCTCAGTTAGTATGCCACCTTAGTTAGTTGAGTTTGGTTTGAGACCCATATATAGGGTTCTTCTATTTCTTTGTACTAGAGTTCTTTTTGACTTACACAACTAAGAAGAGGAAAACTGTTTTCAGCCTCCACCTTTGTGTGTATTCCCCCATTGTGCAAGCAAGAAAGCTACAAGAGAGACTCCTTCCTTCTCTCCCACAATCTTGACATGGTATCAAAGCCTTGTTCGTGGTAAGAAGCTCAAGAAAGCAAACCAAGTTCGCGGTGTTCTGGTAAGAGGACCAGTGTTGCTTTCATTTTTCTGTTTTGGGAGCAAGTCTCTACAGGTAGCACATCCGGAAAGTGCAAGAGTGCATTGCCTCAAATTGAGACGCCCTTCGCGGTGTAGCAAGAGGGCAGTATATGCTGCGCGGATAGGCCTTTAGCCCTCGGTGACCTTGTTTTTTTTTATTTGAGGCCATTTCGGGGCCTGTTTTGGAGGCGGAAGTTTTCTGCACGCACTCAGGAAAAGGCCCAGTTTTATGCTGTGCGACCACTGTTCTACAGGTCGGTGAAAAGTTACTGTAGAAATTGCATTGTATGCCTGTGCGCAGAGACATTGGGAGTTACAGAATCATCCTTGTTGCCTGTTGATGCAAAATCGTCACTAGGAAGTGACTGTGTGGTCAAATACCACTTTCGTCAGTTTTGCAGATTTGCCCTTGTGAGGTTGAAGCTGTGTTCTTTGCAGTGACAGAATTTTTTGCAGTGTTCTATAATGGTGTTTGATTCTCTTTCACAGATTGTCACTGAAAAGGTTGACAAGAACAACTTCCAAGCATGGAAGTTATGAATGACGAATTTCCTTATGGGAAAAGGATATTGGGAATTCGTTGCAGGAAATGAAGAAGAACCAGTTCATCCTGATGTTCCCAATCAACAGCAAATGCAGGCATTTAAAGCATGGCATGAGAGAGCCAGGAAAGTTATGTACTGGCTGCCTATCAGCATTTCAGACTCTATAATTGTGCATATTCAAGATGCAAGTACGCCAAAGGAGGCATGGGATACTTTGTCAAAAATGTATAACACAAATACGCAAGCCAGGAAAATGCGGCTCAAGCAAGAGTTGCACAATGTGCAAAGAGAAAGTATGAGCATCAATGACTACCACATAAAGGTGAAGAAGATTGCAGATGCACTTGCTTCCATTGGGTCGCCAGTGGAAGATGATGATTTAGTTTCTGTGACCTTGAATGGTCTAGGAAAGGATTATGCACAGTTTCGAACATCCATTTCTGTACGTGAAAGATTTCCTGATTTTGAGGAGTTGATTGCTCTTCTAATTTCTGAGGAGCAGAGAAATGGTGGTGCATCTTCTTCAGGAGGAACTTCAAAAGAAGCTGTTTTCTACTCAAATGCTGGAAGAGGTAGAGGTAGAGGTAGAGGAGGCCGTGGTAGAAATCAAAATATGCAGCAAACTCAAGAAAACCAGTCCTATGGAGGAGGATGTGGTAACTCTAGAGGCAGGGGGAGCCAAAGAGGTTGTGGTGGATAGCAAAGAGGCCAAAATGCAAACAGCAATGTTGAATGCTACTATTGTGGTAAAATGGGTCATATGGCTAAAGACCGCTATAAAAAGCAGAATGACATCATGAATGGAAAATTGCAACAAGGGAATTATGCATCTTCTAGTAGACAGGGTGATGACAGAAATGAGCATTTGTTTATGGTGCAGCACATGACCAATTCTGTGACAAGTGCAGAAGAAAGCAATGATGTGTGGTATGTTGACTCAGGTGCATCAAACCACATGACAGGTCATGTAGAATGGATGCAGGATGCAAGGAAAATGGAAAAACCAGGATTTGTGGAGACTAGTGATGATACTGCACATCCTATTGTGCAGATTGGAAAAATTCCTTTGTCTATGTAGGATGAGAAAAAAAAATACCTATCGGATGTATTTCATGTCCCGAATATCACCAAGAATCTAGTTTTTGTTGGTCAAATGGTTGAGCAGGGCTTGCAGGTCAGATTTAATTCTCATGGATGCTTTGTTGAGGATATGAAAAATAAAGGTCGCTTGATAGCAAAAAGAAAGAAGAAGGGCAGAATGTTTACGTTGGATGCAGACATGTTTGAATTGAGTGCAACAATGTTTGCACATGGGACCGGTGTAGCTACAGATATTGATATCTGGCATAAACACATTGGTCATGTTAATGTACAACGACTTAAATCAATGCAAGCCCAAAATATTGTTGCAGGATTGCCTAAATTCAAGGTTGCAGAAATGCATAAGGTATGTGAAGCCTGTCAGTTTGGAAAACAGGCAAGGAAACCATTTCCTAGACATATTCAAGAGAGTAAGAAGCCATTGGAATTAATCCACTCTAATGTGTGGACTACTAAAGCTGCATCTCTTGGAGGCTGTCATTATTTTGTCACTTTTATTGATGACTATAGCAGAAAAGTTTGGGTGTATTTTATGAAAAAGAAAAATGAGGTTTTTGGGCATTTCAAAACTCTTAAAGCTATGGTTTAAAAAGAAACAGGCCTGCAAATAAAATGCCTAAGGTCAAATGGAGGGGGAGAGTACCTCTCAAATGAGTTTGCAAGGTTCCTGCAGGAGCATGGCATAAAGCAAAAGTATTCATGCAGTCATACCCCACAACAAAATGGAATTGCAGAAAGGAAAAACAGGCATATTGGAGAGGTATCTCGTGCCATGCTCAACGAAAAAGACTTGCCACATTTTTACTGGGCTGAAGCAATTGCTACAGCAGTCTACATAATGAACAGGACTCCCACTACAACAATACATGGGATGAGTCCAGAGGAGAGGTATACTGGTAGGAAACCGGATATTTCTCATTTTAAAATTTTTGGTTGCATTGCCTATGTTCATGTGCCAGATAAGTTGAGATCCAAGTTGGATCCAAAAGCTGAGAAGTGCATCTTTATTGGTTACTCTTTGCAACAAAAAGGGTATAGATGCTATAACCCTTCTACTCGTAAGTTTACAGTGAGCAGAGATGTTGTTTTTGATGAGATAAGTAGTTGGTATAAACCAGTAAATGTGATTGATGATGTAGATGCACAAAATGGTAATGCTGCACAGAATTCACAGCAGCAGTCACAAAATATTAGTGGACCTGGAGTGTCCTCTAGCAGTGGTTCATATTCTTCACCATGGACATGCAGATTGAGATCAGGAGAATCTCCTCAAAACAATGCAGATAGTGGTATGCAAGTTTCACGAAAAGGAAAAGAGAAGGTAGATCACGTTTGATGTGAATGCAGGTCACTCTTATGTGGATGGTGAATCCAGTGGCTCAGGACAAAGCATTGATGATGAGTTGGGTATTCCTTCTATTGTTACACCTGGAGTAAGGAAGACCAGGGATGTTTTGAGAGCACTTGGGAGTGAACCTACTTTGCGTAGGTCTATGAGAGCTAGGTATCCTGTGGATAGGCTGAAATATGATGGATTTACAGCCATTCACTATGCATATATGGTCAAAGTGATACATGAACCAGAACCCACTTCTTTTGAGCAAGCCATGGGAAAAGAAAAATGGGAGAAAGCCATGGATGAAGAAATGGATGCCTTGGAAGCAAATGCTACATGGGAATTGATACCTTTGCCTAAGGATAAGAATGCAATTGGTTTTAAGTGGGTTTATAAGGTGAAGCACAATGCAGTTGGTTCTGTGAACAGATACAAGGCAAGATTAGTAGTCAAGGGGTATGCACAAACATATGGCATTGACTATGAAGAAACATTCAGTCCGGTTGCAAGGATGGCAACTGTAAGAGCAGTCATTGCTATGGCTGCATCAAAGGAATGGTCTTTACATCAGATGGATGTAAAGAATACCTTTTTGCAGGGTGATTTGCAAGAAGAGGTATATATGGAGCAACCACCAGGTTATGTGCATGCTGTCATCCAGAGTTTGTTTGTAGGTTGAAGAAAGCCTTGTATGGCTTGAAGCAAGCACCTAGAGCATGGTCTGACAAGATAGGACAGTATCTTGTCACTATTGGCTTTTAGATTTCCAAGGCAGATTTCTCACTTTATGTGAGAAAAACAGAGAAAGGTATTATGCTACTTGTCATTTATATTGATGATGAAAAGGTATTATGCTACTTGTCATTTATATTGATGATTTGATTATGACAGGTGACAGTGATGAAGATATCCTTCATGTGAAAATGCTATTGAAGCAGAAGTTTGAGATGAAGGATTTGGGAGAGCTACGTTATTTCTTGGGCATTGAGGTGATTAGATCACCAAGTGGGATACGGCTCTTGCAGAGGCAGTATGGATTGGATATGTTGTCCAAATATGGGATGACATGCTGTAAGCCTATTTCAGTTCCTTTGGAGCAGAATGTGAAGCTGAGCGCAAATGCAGGTGAGCTTCTGGAAGACCCTACTATGTACAGATGCATAGTAGGAAGTTTGATGTATATGACTATTACCAGGCCAGATTTGAGCTATGCTGTTGGATTGGTAAGTCAGTTTATGCATGCTCCAAGGAAACCACATTTGGATGTGGCTAGATGCATACTCAGGTATGTGAAGTCCATATTGCAGTATGGACTACTTTATGAGACTGGGATTCAGATACAATTGCATGGATACACTGATGCTGATTGGGCTGGTAGTATTCTGATAGATGATCTACCAATGGATATGTGTTCTCTTTTGGAAGTGCTGCAGTCACTTGGAGCAGCAAGAAATAGCCTACAGTTGCCTTGTCGAGCATAGAGGCTGAGTACAGGGGCGCAGCAATGGCTGCATGTGAGGTAGCTTGGTTGCATAAGCTACTTTATGATATGCATCAGCCTATAGATGGGCCAGTTGTCATTTATTGTGACAACATAAGTAGTATACACTTGGCAAATAACCCGGTTTATCATGCTAGAACAAAGCACATTGAGGTGCATTATCACTATGTGCGGGAGAGGGTTTTACTAGGTCTTATTGATCTAGTTTATGTCAGCTTAGAGGATCAGGTAGCTGACATATTTACGAAGGCATTGGGTGCAAAGAAGCTGCGCAAGTTCAGAGACCTGCTTGGTGTGCAGGAATTGGGATTGAGCTCGAGGGGGAGTATTGAGATATCAAGCTCCACTCGTGATATGCCAGGGTGACCGTTGTGCATTTATGTCACGGACTTGTTAGCTACAGATGCGGTTGGTACACCGCCCATGAATAATAGCTAGATGACAGCTATCCTTATCTACTCTAGTTTGTGGCTCAGTTAGTATGCCACCTTAGTTAGTTGAGTTTGGTTTGAGACCCATATATAGGGTTCTTCTATTTCTTTGTACTAGAGTTCTTTTTGGCTTACACAACTAAGAAGAGGAAAACTGTTTTCAGCTTCCACCTTTGTGTGTATTCCCCCATTGTGCAAGCAAGAAAGCTACAAGAGAGACTCCTTCCTTCTCTCCCACCATCTTGACAACCAATTGATGAAAAGTTCCAAGTATGAGAAAGACATAGATAGGACACTGAGAATCTCTCGAGGACTTGCGTAGAGAGCAAGAATTGTAAAAGAAAGATCAAGAGAAGCTCATCTTGGGTATCAAAGAGCCCCTCATTGAAGAACATGAGGCGGAGGGAAGAAGAATGGATGGAAAAACTTGGATTAGATTTGGACAAGAGATATGAGAGCTCACACAAAGGAAAAGAAAAAAGGGTGGAGGAAGGCCCCAGTATTATGGATGTCGTAGTAGACTTGCAAACTAAGTTGATCTTACTTGCATGTACCTTCTTTCTTATAAAATGATAATGAACCTCAATGTGTTTTGTCCTAGTATAGAACACAAAATTCCTAGCCAATTGTATGCTACTCATGTTGTTAGAAAGAATTACAAGTGGACCATCTATCTTATATCTAAATTCCCCAACAAATTTTAAAGCCATACTGCCTCACACATGCTACCATAGTAGCACCTCTTTACTTAACCTCTATACTAGTTAGATAAAGCAATTGTAGGTTACTTTTTGTTGCTCCAAGTAATTATTGCACTACCAAGTGAAAGTATGGATCCCCTAGTAGAATTTCTATTAGTCATGCTTCCAACCCAATCTATATTTGTGTATCCAAACATTTATATACACTTACTTGCCTCGTAAAAAAGTCCATAATGCTTGTATAAATGAGGCTTTCTATATATCTATATATACTAACTCAGAAGCCCAACAACATAACTCAAGTTTGGCCTTGTAATAATGATATAAATCAAACTTTCTACTATTTGCCTAAATATAGTAGGGTCTTTTATCTCATCCCCAATATTAGTAATCAACTTTACATTTTGTTCCAATGGTATTGAAAGAGAATTAAATCCCATTTTACCATACTTATGACAATGTATGCAAGCCATACTTCCTTTGGAACAACTAAATACCATCAACATATCTATGTCAAGAATCGCATGGTGGGGGGACTTGCTTAAGCTGCTATGCCAAACACACACACTGTATACACAAGAGGAAGCTCACTCAAGAACACAAGAAGAGAGATGGAGACCAAAAACATTTTCTTGCTTATTTCTTCTTCTTCTTCCACACACTATACAATGTAGACAAAGTATAGATAAGATACAACATAAAGGAAAGTGGCCTACTAAGTTAAACAGTGCATAACAGACTACACTAATCGACTGGTGCTATATCTTTGCTAGCTATAGGTAGGTGTAATAAACTAAATATAATAAGTGATAAGTCACTGGCCATGGAGTATCATAATGACCACCAATGTGCTAAGTGTAGACGTGTAGACCCATCTAGCTAGGAGGTCCATCATCAATGTCCGCACGTGTTGAGCTTGCCATCTCAACACTCCCCCTCAAGCTCAACTCTATCTCTGCAACTCCAAGTAAGCTTCGAAACTTTTGAAGCTTCTTTGCACTCAATGCCTTTGTGAAAATGTTAGTTATCTGATCATGTGTGCTGACATATACCAAGTCAATCTCTACTAGAAGTACCTTCTCTCTCGCAAAATGGTAGTGCACTTCAATGTGTTTTGTCCTAGCATGGAACACTAGATTCCTAGCTAGCTGTATGTTGCTCATGTAATCACAATGAATGACAATTGGACCATCTCCCTGCACATCCAAATCGCCTAATAACTTTTGCAGCCATACCACCTCACATACTAGCATGACAGCACCTCTATACTCAACCTCCGTACTCAATAAAGCAACTATAGGTTGTTTTTTGTTGCTCCATATAACTGCTGAACTACCAAGGGAAAACATGAATCCACTAGTAGATCTTATGTCTGACATGCTACCATCCCAATATACATCGGTGTATCCAAAGACCTGTACATCCTTACTTGCCTCATAAAAAAGTCCATAATGTAAAGTGGACTTCACATATTTCAATATACGTCTAACTGCATCCAAAATAACGCTTTCTAGGCATCTACATAAATTGACTGACAAGGCCAATAAGATAGCTCAAGTATGGCCTTGTGATAGTCATGTGAATCAAACTCCCTACTATCCTCCTAAACATAGTGGTCTTCTATCTTATCCCCAATATCGGCACTCAACTTCACATTTTGCTCCAATGGTACTGAAAGAGGCTTACATGCTTTCATACCATACTTGGATAACATATCCAAGCCATACTGTCTTTGGGATAGCCATATACCATCATCACATCTAATCACCTCAATACCAAGAAAGTATCTAAGCTCACCCAAATCCTTCATCTCAAACTTCTTCTTCAAGAAGTCCCATTGCCACTGTCACTTATAATAATCAAGTTATCCACATAAATGACTATGATGGCCAAACCTACATCTCCCCTTCTCACTAAAGTGAGTGATCAACATCAGAAATACAAAATCCAATATTGACAAGATACTCTCCAGTCTTTTCAAACCATGCTCTAGGTGCTTGCTTCAGCCCATAGAGCACCTTCTTTAACCTGCACACATATATGGGATGCTCTAAATCCTCATAACCTGCTAGCTACTCCATATACACTTCTTCTTGCAATTCACCATGCAAGAAGGCATTCTTAACATCCATTTGATGCAAACTCCAACCTTTGGATGATGCCAAGGCAATCATGCATCTAACAGTTGCCATCTTAGCAATTGGACTTAATGTCTCTTCAGGTATGCATCACCTATAGTAGTATCGTTTGATATGCCTTCTACACATGTTTCTACAGTTGGTTTGCAGTAGGTAGCCTTATACCTGTTAACAAAACAATATGCATCATGCTTGACTTTGTAAACCCACTTATAACCAATAGCTTTCTAGGCAAGGATACCAAATCCCAAGTCTTATTGGCTTCTAATGCAACCATCTCATCCATTGTTGCATCCCAATGAGCATGACCAACAGCATCCTTAAAACAAGTGGGCTCAACATCCTCAACTACCTTCACCATATAAGCATAATTGTGAGTTGCATAACTTTCAAAACTAAATTTTTTAACAGGGTATCTGACCCTACTAGACCTGCGTACCACTAGATCACTCAATGGCACCTGGTGTCCTGACTGAAGGAATACCAAGCTCGTCATCCAAACTCTCTGAATCACTAGAATCTCCATCAAATCCCAAATGATTAGTAGATGCATCATTACCATCCATCACTTTCTTCTTTCCTTTTTCTTTGATTGTAATATTTATAGATCCACCTGAAGATATGGGGCTACTCCTTAGTCTCCCAGACTAAGGGCTCACTATAGGTGTAGTACCAGATGATGTTTCTAGTTCACCAAGACTCCATGATTCTTGCTTTTCTTTCTGCACATAGCTATCATGATCATTATCATCATCTAATACATCACCAACAGGTGCATACCAACTACTCATCTCATAAAAAATAACATCCCTACTCACTCTGAACTCACATGTGACAAGGTTATAACAATGATACCCTTTCTGCTCTAAAGAGTATCCAATAAAAATATATCTTTTAGCCTTTCGATCAAGCTTCTTCCATAGCTCATTTGGCACATGAACATATGCAACACAGCCAAATACCTTCAAGTGTGATACATTGAGCTTATTGCCAGTAAAGCATTCTTTGGGAGTCGTCCCATAAACTGCAGCTGTGGGAGTTCTGTTCATAATATAGACAACAGTATGGATTCTTTTCAGCCATTAATGCCGGTGCAACTTCTGCAATATGCCTATTTTTTCTTTCTGCAACCCCATTTTGCTGTGGGGTATACCTGCAAGTAAATTGCCTCTTTATCCCATGAGTCCTCAAGAAGCCACTAAACTCATTAGATAGATACTCTCTCCCTCCATCTGATCTCAAGCACTTCACTTTCAAGCATGTTTCTGTTTGAACATCTGCCTTGAAAGATTTGACGTGCTCAAATACATCACTCTTTTCCTTCATGAAATATACCGATAGCTTCCTTGAGCAGTCATCAATAAATGTGACAAAGTATTTGTTGCCATCAAGAGATATATTTGCTCCCAAACATTTGTATGCACTACATCAAGTATATTTTTGGTCACTTCTCTATCATGCGAGAAGGGTTGTCTTGCCTGCTTACGAAACTGGCATGCTTCATAGACTTTATGAAATTTTGCAACTCTAAAGGAAGGAAACCCTGTAACCGATCCTCTGGACTACATTAATTTCAACCTTTGCACATTTGCATGTCCAATATATTTATGCCATATTTCAATGTCTGCAACCACTCCTTTTTCTTTAGCATACATAACAACATCCATTACATGAATTCCAGCATCTAAAGTGAACATGTGGCCAACTCTACTTCCTTTTGCAACCAACCTGCACTTATTATTAAAGTTTTCTACAAAACAACATTTTTCTTTAAATCAAACCTTTAACCCTTGCTCTACCATTTGGCCAACAGACACTAGATTCTTTGTGATTGAAGACACATGTAATACATATGTCAAACTCTTTGTCTGGCCATCATGCAAGGACAAGGGAACCTTTCTAATGTGTGAAATTGGGTGGCATGAATCATTACTCATTTGCACATAACCTAGATTTTGTAAGTCATGCATCTCTCCAAACCATTCAACATGACTGGTCATATGATTAGATACACCTGAATTGACATACCATACATCATCATGAAACCCCTTTCCTGTAACTACATTCATCATATGTTGCATAACAAACAAACGCTCATTTTTATCTTTATTTTGTCGTAAAGACGATGCATAGTTTTCTTGGTGAAATTTATCATTGCAAATATCATCCTTCTTAGCATAACAATGGGCTACAATATGACCTATTTTGCCACAATAATGGCAAACAATAGCAGAATTTCAAGAACCTCTGTTCTGCCATCCACCTCTTCCTCTAGAGCTCCCTTTGTCTCTAAAGTTTCCTCAGCCTCCTAAAACCTGTATTTCACCAAATTGCTGATTGAACCTATTTTGCTGGTTATCGCCAGCATGTTCCATATCATGGCCTCTCAAACAGGATATACCACATCCCCTTATTGAACTTGAGTAAAATGCTTGGACTTGTTCACCATTTATTTCAAAAGAGTCACCCTGTATATTGATCTCTTTGGTAATCATGAGAGAGACCAACTCATCAAAATCTAGAAATGGCTTCCGTACATATACTGAAGTAACAAATGATTTTCATACCTTCTCATTATTAAGGTCACTCAAAGTGGATAAAACCAAATCATCATCATCAAGCATTTCATCAATCGATGATAAAGCATCTGCAATGCTCCTCACCTTCAAAACATACTTATTGACAGACATTTTCCCTTTCTTCAAGGTATTCAACTCTTGCTTGAGTTGAATCTTCCGTGCCTTTATATTTACAAAAAACATGTTCTCAAAAATTTTCCAAGCTGCATGTGAAGTTTCTGCATTCCTCATATGTCCTAGCATCGTATTATCAATGATTGCAGATAGCCATTACATCACCTTTTAGTCTTTTGCATTCCATTCTTTCCATACCTTTAATTCATCTACAGTCGGAGGGATATCTAGCTCTGGCTCATTTTCTTCACCCGAAACAAACTCATAAAGGCCCTTTCCCATGAGGAAGTTTGTCACACGCAACTTCCATGAAGGGTAGTTGTTCTTATCGAGCTTCTCAATAATGGGATTTCCATTATTCTCTGTCATTATCACAAAAAAGGATACAACACATCAAGCTAGTCTTCTGCAACCTTTCACAACAAGTGCACATCAATACACCAAGCAACCTTCTTCACTGATTGCTCAATACTACATGTAATCTACAACATGTTTGCATATAAACCTTATGTTTTCTTCCTGTCAAACACCTCAAAAATTATAGATTCAAAATATATAACTTGTGTATCCACTTTCGGTCAATACAGTCGAAATCACAATGTATCTTGAAACTATTGTCTGCAACCTTTCGGCTCTAAAATGGGGCCTAAAACGGCCTTAGATTGCCAAAAAAACTCACGCAATGCTCTACTTACACACAAAATCTCACACAATCTGAGATTTTCACTCTACCTGCTTCCAGTGCCTCCACATGCACTATCCAAGAGAAAGAGTGGAAGAATGGGAGAGCTTTTTACACGTCGCTTGCTTGCTTGAACCTTGCTTCTTTTCCTTCACTTTAGCCTTCAAAATTAGCCTCTCTCAATGGTATGGCTCTGATACACCATATCAAGAATCACATGGTAGGGGGACTTGCTTGAGATGCTATGCCAAACACACATTGTATACACAAGAGGAAGCTCACTTAAGAACATAAGAAGAGAGATGGAGACCAAAAACATTTTCTTTCTTATTTCTTCTTCTTCTTCCACACACTATACAATGTACACAAAGTATAGATAAGATACAACATAAAGGAAAGTGGCCTACTAAGTCAAACTGTGCATAACAGACTGCACTAATCGACTGGCACTATATCTTTGCCAGCTATAAGTAGGTGTAATAAATTAAATATAATAAGTGATAATTCAATGGCCATGTGAATATCATAATGACCACCAACATGCTAAGTGTAGACGTGCGAACCCATCTAGCCACACGGTCCATCATCAATGTCCGCACATGTTGAGCTTGCCATCTCAACAATCTAAGCACCTCAATATTAATAATGTATCTTAGACCACCCAGATTCTCCATCTCAATTTCTACCTCAAAAGGCCCTAAATATCAATAGTTCCATTGTCACTACCACCTATAATAATCAAGTCATCCATATAGATCAATATGATAACTAAAGTTACATCACTTTTTCTCACATAAAGTAAGTGATCAACATCACAAACATGAAAAACAACATTGATAAAATACTCTCCTATCTTATTAGACCATCCTCTAGGTGCTTGATTTAGCTTATATAGCAACCCCTTTAACTTGTACACATACATGGGATACTAGTGTATTCACCAACATTGTTAGTTATTAAGCACATAAGGCTTTTTCTTCTTGATGTTAAACCCAATGTGAGGAAAGCGACAAGAAAGCAAAAGAAAATAAAAAAGATGCAGGACAAAGCAGAGAAAGGTGGCCCAACAAAAAAGCAAGAGAAAAATGACCAAAAGTGCAAGAAGCAAACTTAAAAGTCCAAGGCAAGTGCAAAAGCAAAAAGGTGAATTTTAAATATAAAAGCACACCTTAAATCCTTGTAAAAGAGTGTCAAGCTCCCTCCTGTGCAATTTGTAAATATAAACGGGCATGGGTGAAGGGACAATGTAAGTAAAAAGAAAAAAGTAAAAGAGAACCTAGGCTAAAATGGCCTGTCATGTAAAAAAAGGGATGGGCGTCCAAGCGGAGTAGGGCATGTATAAAAAGCAAAAAGTGAAAACTAGCTCTCTTCTTCTTCTTCTTCTTCTTCTTCTTCTTCTTCTTCTTGCTTGTGCTTGTGCTTAAGAGAGGGAGTGTGAGGGTGAAGGGCTATGGTGGAGAAGCTCTCCATCTTCTCCTCGCTTCTTCTTCTATTCTCTTCCCTTTTCTTGTCTCGTGCGCAACAATGGAGCTCGGAGCTTGAGGATCAAGATTGCATGAGGCTGCACCTTGGATCATGGAGCTATTGGAGAGCTTGTTGGAGGAGGCAACTTGATTGGGCATGAAGATAAGTTCACTACACTCGTAGGTGGTGTGAGAGTGCACACGACTATGTGAGACATAGTCATTGCACTTGGTTTGAAACACTTGAAATAATAAGTGGTCCGTGGATCTTGCAAGTTGAATAAGAGCTCCAACATTTTGGTTCCGTTGTTTGTTGAGACTAATGATTTCAAGCTTTGAGTGCTTGTGTGCTCCGAATTGAGTATCGGATTAGGGTTTGCCCTAAAACAATGCTTGAGATAGGTAGGAAGTGAGGAACTTAGAGGGTATTTGATCTCTTTTGCAAGTAATTTTTTTGGTTTTTAAGGTTTAGGCAAGTAGGTTGGATTAGCTTAAGTGTTTGCTTATGACTTGGATGCACTTAGGTAGAGAAAACTTAGGAAAAACAAGGAAACAAACATTGGGGTTACAAATGTAAAACAAGGTGAAACATGGAGAAAAAGGAGCTTCAAGGCATTAAGAGGGGAAAGAGAGAAGGACGGGAGTGGAAAGCTAAAGGAAATGCTGTTTAAGAGGCAGAGAGAGCAAAGGGGAGCTCTTTTTTCCACTCAGGGGGTTCGAGATAGAGAAAGAGAAAGAGAGAGAGCTTGATAGGTTTGTTGTAGGATGTTGAGATGACAAGCTCAACACATGCAGACATTAATGATGGACCGCCTAGTTAGATGGGTCCACACATCTACACTTAGCATGTCAGTGGTCATTATGACTCTCACATGGCCATTGACTCATTACTTATTATATTCAGGTTGTTACATCTATTTACAGCTGGCATAGTTATAGCACCAGTCGACTAGTGTAGTCGGTTATGCATTGTTTGACTTAATAGACCACTTTCCTTTATGTTGTATCTTATCTATACTTTGTGTACATTGTAAAGTGTGTGGAAGAAGAAGAAGAAACCAACAATAAAACGTTTTGGCCTCCACCTCTCTTCTTATCTCTTGAGTGAGCTTCTCCGTGTGCATTCTGTGTGTGTTCGTCGCAGTATCTTGAGCAAGTCCCCCCACCACGCAATTCTTGACATGATATCAGAGCTGCACCACTAATTGAGGATAGTTTTGAAGGCTAAAGCGAAGAAGAGGAGCCAAGGATTTGAGCAAGCAAGCAACAGGTAAGAAGCTCTTCCATTCTCTACTTCTTCTCTTGGATAGTGCCTGTGGAGGCACTGGAAGCAGGGCAGAGCAAAAATCTCAGATTGCAGTGAGATTTGGTGTGTGCGAAGAGTGCTGTGTATTCTGCAGATAAGCCCTTTAGGGTTTTCCTGCTGCTATTTTGGCCATCCGAGGTCATTTCAGGCCTCGTTTTAGACTCGCAAGGTTGCAGACAACAGTTCTAGATACCCTACAATTTCAGCTGTGTTTGCCATATACAGGTGCACAGGTTATAAATTTCATATCTGTTAGTTCAAAGGTGTTTACCAGCGAATAAGCACAAGGTTTATCTGCAAACTAGTTGCAGATTTCATGTATTGTTGAGCAGATAGTGAAAAAGGCTATCTGGTGTATTGTTGTGCACTACAGGTCGAGGGTTGCAGAAGATTTGCTTGCTGTTTGGTATTATTTGTGTGATAATGGCAGAGAACAGTGGAAACCCCATCATTGAGAAGCTCGACAAGAACAACTACCCTACATGGAAGTTTCGTGTCACGAACTTCCTTATTGGAAAAGGCCTCTACGAGTTTGTTTCAGGTGAAGAAAAGGAGCCGGAGGTGAAGAAAAGGAATGGAATGCAAAAGACAAAAATGTCATACATTGGCTGTCTACAGTAATTGACAATAATATATTGGGACATATTAGAAATGCAGAGAATTCATATGCAGCTTGGACCATACTTGAAAGTATGTTTTTCGTAAATACAAATGCACGAAAGATTCAACTCAAGCAAGAGTTGAATACATTGAAGACATGGAAGATGTCTATCAATGAGTATGCACTGAAGGTAAGGAGCATTACAGATGCCTTGGCAGCGATTGATGCAATGCCCGATGATGATGATTTGATGTCGTCTACCTTGGGTGGACTTAACCATGAAAAGGCTTGGAAGTCTTTTGTAACTTTCGTATATGTCAGAAAGCCATTTCCAGATTTTGATGAGTTGGTCTCCCTTATGATCATTGAAGAGATCAACATGCAGAGTGAGACATTTGAAAAAAGTGATGAACAGGTCCAAGCTTTCTACTCCAGTTCAGGAAGGGGACGTGGCAGGTCCTCTTCAAGAGGCCGTGGTACAGGACGTGGTAGTGACAACCAGCAAAACAGATTGAGTCAACAATTTGGCGATATGCAGGTTTCAGGAGGTCGTGGTAACTTTAGAGGCAGGGGGAGCTTTAGAGGAAGAGATGGATGGCAGAGCAGAGGTTCTAACAACTTTGGTATTGTGTGTCACTACTATGGCAAAACAGGTCATATTGCAGCCCAATGTTATGCTAAGAAAGATGATATTCGCAGTGGTAAGTTGCAGCAAGGAAACTATGCATCGTCTTCACGAAATAATGAAGACAAAAATGAACGTCTGTTTGTTATGCAGTATATGTTGAATGCTATTACAGGAAAGGGAACGCATGATGATGTCTAGTAGGTTGATTCAGGTGCATCCAATCATATGACCAGCCATGCAGAATGGTTTGGAGAGATGCAGGATTTGCAAAATACAGGTTATGTGCAGACGGGTGATAATTCATGCCACCCAATTTCACACATTGGAAAAGTTCCCTTATCCTTGCATGATGGTAAGACAAAGAGTCTTTTAGATGTATTACATGTGCCATCTATTACAAAGAACTTGGTGTCAGTTGGTTAGATGGTAGAGCAAGGGTTGCAAGTCAGATTTAATGCAAAGGGCTGCTTTGTAGAAGAATTCAATGACAAGTGTAGGTTGGTTACAAAGGGAAGTAGAGTTGGATGTATGTTTACTTTGGATGCTGGAATTCCTACTATGAATGCTGCTATGTATGCTAAAGAAAAAGATGTTATTGCAGATATTAAAATTTGGCACAAACGCATTGGACATGCAAATATACAAAGGCTGAAATTAATACAATCCAAAGGGAAGGTTTGCTTACATTTAGAGTTGCAGAATTTCATAAGGTATGCAAAGCATGTCAGTTTGGTAAGCAAGCAAGACAACCCTTTTCACATGACAGAGATGTAAGCAGAAATATCCTTGATGTTGTACATACAGATATTTGGGGGCCTACACAAAATGTATCTCTTGGAGGCAATTCATACTTTGTCACATTCATTGATGATTGTTCTAGAAAGCTGTGGGTATATTTTATGAAGGAAAAGAGTAAAGCGTTTGAGCACTTTAGAACTTTCAAGGATGTAGTTGAAAGAGAAACATGCTTGAAAGTAAAGTGCTTGAGGTCAAATGGAGGGGGAGAGTACCTCTCAAATGAGTTCAATGATTTTCTGAGGTCTCATGGGATAAAGAGACAGTTCACATGCAAGTATACCCCACAGCAAAATGGTGTTGCAGAAAGAAAAAATAGGCATATTGCAGAAGTTGCACGGGCATTAATGGCTGAAAAGAATATGCCCAAACATTTTTGGTCTGAGGCTGTCCATACTGATGTCTACATTATGAATAGAACTCCCACAACTGCAGTTCATGGGATGACTCCTGAAGAATGCTTTACTGGTAAGAAGCCTAATGTATCGCACTTGAAGGTATTTGGCTATGTTGCATATGTTCATGTGCCAGATGAGCTACAGAAGAAGCTTGATCCAAAGGCAGAAAAATGTGTCTTTATTGGATACTCTTTAGAGCAAAAAAGGTATCACTATTATAACCCTGTCACATGTAAGTTCAGAGTGAGCAAGGATGTCATCTTTGATTAAATGAGCAGTTGGTATGCATCTAGTGCTGATGCATTGGATGATGATGATGATCATGACACTCATGTGCAGGTTGAAAAGCAAGAATCACGGACTCTTAGTGGACCAGAGACATCATCTGGTAGTACTTGGTCTAGGAGACTAAGGAGTAGCTCTACATCTTTAGGTGCATCTAGTAGCACGACACGTAAAGACAAAGGAAAGAATAAAGTGTCAGATGGCATCGATGCAGTTCTTGATGGAGACTCCAATGGCTCAAAGAGCTCGGATGATGAGCTTGGTATTCCTTCTGTCAGGATACCAGGTGTACAGAGAGCTCATAGTAATATAAAGGCTCCATTGAGTGATCCGATGGTACGCAGATCTAGCAGGGTCAGATATCATGTTAAAAGATTTGGTTTTGAAGGTTATGCAGCTTACCATTATGCTTATATGGTGAAACTAGTTGAGGATGTTGATTCCACTTGTTTTGAGGATGCTATTGATCATACTCATTGGGATGCAGCAATGGATGAGGAGATGGCTGCATTAGAGGCCAATAAGACTTGGGATCTAGTATCATTTCCAAAGGGAAAGAAAGCTATTGGATATAAGTGGGTTTATAAGATTAAACGCAATGCAGATGGTTCTATTAGTAGGCACAAAGCTAGGCTGGTTGCAAAAGGCTATGCCCAGACATATGGATAGATTATGAAGAAACCTTCAGTCCAGTTGCTAGGATGGCAACTGTCAGATATGTGATTGCTTTGGTAGTAGCCAAAGGTTGGAGGTTGCAGCAAATCGATATGAAGAATGCCTTCTTGCATGGTGATTTGCAGGAAGAAGTGTATATGGATCAGCCAGTAGGTTATGAAGATTTAGAGCATCTCACGTATGTGTGCAGGTTGAAGAAGGCACTCTATGGGCTCAAGCAAGCACCTAGAGCATGGTCTGACAAGATTAGAGAGTATCTTGTCAATATTGGCTTTTATGTTTCTGATGCTGATCACTCACTTTATGTGAGAAAAGGAGATGTAGGTTTGGTCATCATAGTCATCTATGTGGATGACTTGATTATTACAGGTGATAGTGATAGTGGGGTTGCTGAAGTCAAGGACTTTTTGAAGAAGAAGTTTGAGATGAAGGATTTAGGTGAGCTAAGGTACTTCCTTGGCATTGAGGTGATCAGATGTGATGATGGTATATGGATGTCCCAAAGACAATATGGCTTGGATATGTTGTCCAAGTATGGTATGACAGCATGCAAACCACTTTCAGTCCCGTTGGAGCAGAATATAAAGTTGAGTGCTGATGTTGGGGATGAGATAGAAGACCCTACTATGTTCAGGAGGATAGTGGGGAGTTTGATCTACATGACCATTACAAGGCCAGACTTGAGCTACGCTATTGGTCTTGTGAGTCAGTTTATGCAAGTACCTAGAAAGCCACATTTGGATGCAGTCAGACACATATTGAGATATGTGAAGTCCACATTACACTATGGAGTTTTCTATGAGGCAGGTATAGATGTACAGGTGTTTGGATACACAAATGCAGATTGGGCTGGTATTATGTCTAATAGAAGATCTACCAGTGGATACATGTTCTCTCTTGGTAGTGTAGCAATTACTTGGAGCAGCAAAAAGCAATCTACAGTTGCTTTGTCGAGTACAAAGGCTAAGTATAGAGGTGCTGCTATTGCAGCATGTGAGGTAGTATGGCTGCAAAAGTTATTGGCTGATTTAGATGTGCAGGTGAAAGGTCCAGTTGTCATTTATTGTGACAACATGAGCAGCATACAGTTGGCTAGGAACCCTGTGTTCCATGCCAGGACAAAACATATTGAGGTACACTACCACTTTATGAGAGAAAAGGTACTAGCATGTGAGATTGACTTGGTGTATGTCAACACACAAAATCAAATAGCTGACATCTTCACGAAGGCATTGGGTACAGAGAAGCTTCAAAAGTTTCGAAGCTTACTTGGAGTTGCAAAGATGCAGTTGAGCTTGAGGGGGAGTGTTGAGATGACAAGCTCAACACATGCAGACATTAATGATGGACCGCCTGGTTAGATGGGTCCACACGTCTATACTTAGCACGTCGGTGGTCATTATGACTCTCAGCCACTGACTCATTACTTATTATATTCAGGTTGTTATACCTATTTACAACTGGCATAGTTATAGCGCCAGTCGACTAGTGTAGTCGGTTATGCATTGTTTGACTTAGTAGGCCACTTTCCTTTATGTTGTATCTTATCTATACTTTGTGTACATTGTAAAGTGTGTGGAAGAAGAAGAAGAAACCAGCAAGAAAATGTTTTGGCCTCCATCTCTCTTCTTTTCTCATGAGTGAGCTTCTCCTTGTGCATTCTGTTTGTGTTCGGTGCAACATCTTGAGCAAGTCCCCCCACCACACGATTCTTGACATAGGGCAGTAGGGAGGCAAGGAGAGCTTTGATTCATGTGACCAAGCACATTCACAAGATATAGATGATTTCATTTGATTCCTAACACCTTGTTGTTTGATCTTCAAGCCTGCCAGAGGCTGGGAGAAAGCATAATGAGTATAGCACCAAAAATTGGGCAAGTCTGCGCTTGTTTTCACCATCACAATCGATAGGACTGTTTGATTCCTAGAATTGAACAATTCGACTGCCCAAAAGTTGTACGATTTTCATAATTGAATGCATTGGATCATTCGATTGGACAATTGGCTAGCCTAAAAATTGGACAGCTTTGACCATCCGATTTGGACAAATCAGACTCGAGCAGTCCAAAATCGGACATCCAAGAATCAGACGTCCACTTCTAGGAATTGAATAAAAACTTGCAAATCAGACAAGAGAGCAAAACATCAACTTCTGGTAGATTCTCACCTTCCTAGACCTTGTAGGGACCAAACCCTAGCAATAGGACATCCTAGTAGGTTCCCAAGTGAGTAGATAGAGTAATAGAGTCGATTGTCTCAAAGACTAAGACCCAACACTCCAATGGTGACTACGGTCACTGACCATACCCCAATAGAGGTCTGAACAAACAACTTGAACTCACTACTCTTCAAACCACGTTGGAATCATGCAACAAGCACCTAAAATGGACCACTACGAGTGGCCGCCAATTGCATAGGAGAGCTAGCACTAGCCGAAACTAATTAAAGGGAGTGTGATCTGAGTTGATTGTGATTGAACTCACACACTTCATCACATAACCACTTGAAGTGCACAAGGAAAGATAGAAAGCATGATTTGACACAAGTCCACTTCACCACTCGTTGGCCCAATTCATGTAACATTGCAAATTGATTTGTATAACAAGGAACACACTAACAGGGTCTAGGTAAGCAATGAACCCACTAATGGGAGCTAAACCTAAGATGCCAGATACAACCTGAGAACCAAAACCTGGAAGCGAACAACTAGGAACTGACACAATTAGGGACACAACTTTTCCCAAACTAATCTATCTGATCGACACTCTAGTTCCTCAAGAAAAAGTTGACATGTCGGAGGCTAGCATCAACCTTGTAGATGATGAGCTTGACTTGGGAGAATTCCCTGTCAACATTCAGCAAAGTATACTTGGGAGAATTCCCAATCAACATTTAGCAAAGTAAACTAGTATGACCTACAAACCAAAATGGTGCATCATGGTAGACTAGTTAACGGTAACTGATCTTGAGGAAGAGAGAAGATTGGCACGGAAAGTAGTCCAAAGCATTGCACCTACAACCAAGAACAGCGAGCTCAAAAATTGAGACAAGACATAGAATTGCACAAGTCCAGTGCATCTTAGCTCTTGCAAAGGAGCCCCTAAATCTTTGTAAAAGAGCTCCAAGCTCTCTCCTATGCAATTTATAAAGACTAGACAGGCATGGGTAAAGCCAGAATGTAAATAGAAGGGAATAGGAAAAGAGGACCTAGGCTAAAATGGATGTCCAAAAGGGATTAGAGCATGTATAAAAACCAAAAAGTGAATAGAGAAGCTCATTCTTGTGTGTGGCCAAAACTAGCTCTCCTCTTCTCTTCTTCTTCTTCTTCTTGTTCTTTCTTGTTGAGCTTGTGTTTGAGAGAGAGAGTGAGGGAGTGAGGGTGAGGGACCATGGTGGAGAAGCTCTCCATCATCTCCTCTTTTCTTCTTCTTCTTCTTCTTCTTTTCTTTTCTTCTCTTCTCTTCTCTTCTCTTCTCTTCTCTTCTCTTCTGTGCGACCGTGGAGCATGGAGCTTGGAGCTTAAGAATCGATCTTGCTTGAGCTTGCACCCTTGGATTATGGAGCTATCGGAGTGCTTAAGGGAGGAGGCAACCCAATCAAGCATGGAGGTAAGCTCACTACACTCGTAGATGTGAGAGGGTGTATGGCTATGTGAGAGGTATCCATTACACTTCACTTGAAACGCTTGAAGAAATAAAGCAATTCGTGGGTCTTGGCAATCAAGCAAAGGCTCCCCAACCAAGATTGGGGAATATTCCAACCCGAGGCGTCATAGAAGACAAGATTCATGAGCTCTCTAGCGTGAGGACCCCAGTCCTGCCTACACAATTAAGTTCAAGAGACGCATCTACACCCCATGTAGCACCGTATAGACAAAGCCTAGATGCCACATGTAGAAAAATGTAACGTGCCATCTATCGACTGTCTAACCATGTTTTAGCGGTCCATCGAGAAACGATTCTAAGTGTCGCCGCCCTGCACTCCCATGGAATGTTTCGGGGTTTGTCGCCTAGGGTCGCCGCCTCACAATGGAACGTCCACAATTGAACCCACTAGGATTGACCTAAAATTTGGGTTCCTAGTAGACAAGGTCTCCTGACAACATCCTAGCGTTGGGTTTTGAACATCCTACTTTACGTAGAGATACCCAATCCAAAGCAGATCCATATATCGCACTTGGTTCAAAGAGAATGGGAAACGAGAGGAATGCGCAGCTCAACCTCTCTACCCCTAGGGTATAATCCCATTTATGTTCCCTAAAATGACATGAATCGGATTCTAAACCAATCATACCTAAAGTTCAAACGACGATAAAACCTTGTGAGAAGCCTCCCAGTTCTTTGGGACCACCCTACTGTAGGACAGACCCTTAGGGTTCTGCCTACCCACTTCCCTTGATAGCTTTAGTTTTCTAATTAGGTCCTATCACATTTATGTATGACATTTACAATCAACTTCCTTAATTAGGCCTTTTAGGGAACAAGATTCATTTGCGTAATTTACAGTACTGACACGAAAACAAAACAAGCAATCCTTTTTACAAACAAGTTGCTTAACTTATCTTTAAGTTAATATTTGTCTCTTACCCATACATGAGAATTATGTATCCCTTCTTTCCAACAGAAGTACCCGATCCAAATCACATGGCACCAAAATTTCCATCCTTTATCTAGAATGGGATCTTCCAACACCCCAAACGTTGGTCTCACGGCAGTCTACAATTCCATTCTGGTCTAGGCAAGGGGTGTCCAGAGCTCCACTAACCCCAAGCGACCTAGGATTGAGACACAATTTTCATGGTTGGCCTTTTCACCACTCGACCTTCGACTCGTGAATCAAGCAGTGCCCTCTCGGGGTAATCCGCAGTGCAATCTTGGAGATGATCCACCTATGCAAATATCCTTCCTTAATTAATCAAATTAAGAATCAAGCATAATCAAGGAAATCAACCTAATATCATCTTTTAGTTAAACATTCCTTTATTTCCCATGGCTACTTGTCATTAATGACCTTTGCCATGCTTTACCATCCAACATAAGCACTTTGAATATTTATCCAAATCACAAATGCAACAATCAGTTGATTGCAAAAAGCATTTAGGGTGTGTTCAATCAACCAACAAAACTAATTGTATTTTTTCCAAACAATACAAGAATAGACACGATAATAATTACATCACATATTCGCTCTCCTCCTTGGGATCAAATAGCAATTCTATGTAAAATTTGCTTAATACTTGTATGCACAATTTCTAATGTTATTCTTTTTACGATTTTGCTATTCATAACCCCTGACCAATTGCTCTATCCACGAATAAGCCATACGCAACTAAGTGTAATTAACTTCTCCTTACCTATTCTCGTACATGATAGTATGGAAATTATATAATTCTTAACTCATAAATCTGATGGTTTCATTGGCTCCAAAAGGGGGGTAAAACTCCAAGACACTTGCTTAGAAAGCTTTCAGATCGCTCCTTCTTTCTCTCCTATTCGAAGTGCTGTCTACTGCCTGTAGACTGTGATCGTGGGGCACGCGATTCGTCAATCTCTCTCTTTATTTTTTTTCTTTTTATAAAATCTCCAAAACTAACTAAAAAATCGCTTGTCTTTTGTTTTAAATGATTTACAATGAGGATGAGGAAGCAATGGCACCTGCATACCTGTGCATATCAGTCAGTGTCAAGAGGACAGTTGCCTTTGATGACTCATTGATGAGGGAGCTAACTTTAATATCCTTGCACATGATCATTGGACCCTCATTGATGATCCCCTAGTTGCAATCTACCAACGCTAAACTCAGCTCGTTTAGGGGGCAGTCTTATCCACTGTTAGAAAAGTGCAAGCTAGTGGTCTCTATCAAGAATGAAAGCCTACCAATGATCTTCTATGTATTGCCTAACACCAAGGTTGTTGGTAATAAGGAATCCCTGCTAGGATGTGCATTCAAGAAGCAAATACACTGCAATGTCAACTATGACTCACGATGTATTTACCTTACCATTGGCAATGTTCGAATAGCAACACCTTTTAGCAAGGGCAGCATGGCTTCATCTAAGGCCACAATGCCACCAGTAGACCAACTTAGCATCAAGCCTAAGGAGGAGGGTCGTGACTTATCCCAACCCACCACAATAAACCGGCCATGAACCCTAGCAAATGCACCCAAAGCCATTGAGCGTAGCAGCTCAAATAGGTATCCAAATGACAATTGCAGTCACCTAAAAGCCAATCTGCATGAACTCATGATCCCAAAACCTCATGCCCTAGGCATAGGAGACAAAGCTAGCACTACAAAAGTCAATGAATGGTCAAGCTGCAATGGGTGCCCAAAGTTCTATTGCACGCTCAAGACTACTACGAAGGCAACAATTGGATTTGGTTACCCAAGACCACAAGTGGCATGTATGTCCCTCAACCACACTACCTTCCAGCCCCTCTCTACGAGACTGTAAGCCAGCTAAGTATGAGAAACTAACTGAACCAAAAGTAACCAAACCCATCGAGCCTCAACAAGTCTCTCGACCAAAACTGCAGCCCATTGTATATGAACCAACTCAACTTGGCAGTTCTATTATTCCAATTCCATAGGTCGAAAGCCATACATCAACTGAGCTGCAACACCAACCCATCACACAAGTGGCCGATAGACACCCCACTGTGACCATCCCATGAAGCAGGTATCATTAGCTAAGTTATCCAGTCCCAACCTCCTACATGCTGCCTTAGACCCTTCTATAAGCAAAGATCTATCCTCACTTTTGCCTAAAACCTAGCTGTGAATATAGGGGATGGCCTCGTCACCTGCATCTTTGGATGCTTGGATGCCACCTTCACCACATTTGCTAAAAGATACGAATAGTTCCATTTAGGCCTCCTCGACGAGCCATTAGCAACACTCCTTGCCATGCACTTGGGAGGAATATGAATTTATATTTGTCACGATTCTCGAGGTGGCCAAGGACTTGATTGCCAATAATATTTCTCAAGAGTAAGCCTTTCAAACAGTGGTTGCTCACCTCCTATAGAAAAAGCAAAGTCTCTATAATAACCTAGGAAGAACTAGAAGAGCTCAATTAGCAAGCTCAAACTCTTACTTTTTGCAAAAATGGTATGCTTTCCTCCTTTAATGGGAACAAGAGTGCTGCCAAATTATGACCAATGCCAAGTAGAGACGTGCAATAAAAACCTATGAGTACAATCCAACCTATGTGGCTCCTACCTCGTTCACAGTATTGGCCATCACGCACAATCACCCTTTAGAAGAGCATGTTAGGGCTCATACATATATGGATCAACTTCTAATAACTGAGAAAGAATTGCACATTGCTAGTAGGATGAACTCTAGTGGCTTCCCAACTGATGTCCTAACCTACATCACATACAAAGGTATTAGGCCTCAAAACATGGACCATCACGTCCATTTAGAGTACCATAACATGAACTTGAGATGGCAGAAAAACTTTTGTTCTCAGAGGAAGAGCACAATAGGTATTGATTGGCCACTGAGACACAAGTCTACAACCACCTAAAATACTACGTTAGCAATTCGTAAGAGCTAGTGACCAAGGAAGATGCGGTGAAGAAAATAGTTGATCAATGCAATCTCCACAAATATGTAGAGAAGGTTGGCCAAAAAATTGACCACGACAAATGCACTGAGTTCTTGAGATCTTTTGATGCAAGAGAGAATAGTGGTGTAGTAACCATTAGGCAAGGAGGCTAACCCAAAAGGATAGAAGTTGTGCTTAGCCTTGAAATAGTGGAGAAGGCATTATGTTTGGCAAACACACAGGGAAAGAGACCAAAGAGGGATGTTTACAACATGCTAATGATGTCAAAGACAAAGGTGCACACCAATGATGGGATTGGTTTAGCAGATATCCTTGACCCCACCATCTAGTTACAGTCAAAGATGGTGCATGTCCTTTTCTCTAGTCACTGATACAACACACTCATATGCTGGATACCAGTAGCGATGCTTGAAAGCATCATAGGAGGGGCCCTATATGAAGTGAATTCAAATGTATACACTTGTAAAATGATCAAACCGTTAGCCAAGGCATTGTCATCAAGCCCAAGACTTGCAGGAGGTGAGTCACCAGAAATCATGACTGAATCGGATAGAAAAATGCCTGCATCAAAGGCATCCATGATAGGGTTTGGAGGGTGCTAACAGGTATCATCCAAGAAGCCATGGCGGGAGAGAAGAAAAGGGAAGAAGAAGTAGGGGAGACATTGGTGGAGAGATCTCCTATTCAAGAGCAACACCTCTCTCCGATCACAAAAATCCCATCAATGTCTCCAAGAATAGGAAATGTGGGAGACGAAGAAGCTATCGAGCTACAAAAAGAAAAGGCGAAGGGAGCTACAAGAAAGAAAGGAGCTCAACTCCAAGCACAATGGCAATAGAAGGGTTCAAATGAAAGGACAATTAGTGAGTGAGGTGAGAAGGGTTTGGTCCCATCGAGCTAGGGAGAGAATAAAAAATCATGTTGAAAATCCGGTGTAAGAAGAAGGAAGCTACAACTAAAGAGGACAAAGCCTTAGAAGCCGTGCAAAAGAAATCAAGAAATCTAGAGGAGGAATGAAAGAAGAAGTAGGAGAAGAGGAGGAATTCCTACGAAAGGTAGAAGAAGAGTCTAGAAAGTCGAAAGAAGAATGAAGGAAGAAGCAACAATAGGAGGATGAAAAAGTATAGAGAGAAGATGATGAGAAAATGGCTCTCACCCACCATTAGGCTGTTAGTCGAGCAACCCTCCTGAACAAAAGAGTTGGCTAGGAGAAGACGCGCATGGCACCAACTTTGCAGTGGTAGAAGAGGTTCAAGGACTTGTAGTGGTAGGCAAAGGGAAGGCCCCATTAGACCCACCACTGCCCATCATGGTTGTCATCACCACTACCACTACACAAGAAACCACAGATGCAATGGTGAACTAAAGAAACATGATGGCTTGGGTATAGTACCTAGTCAACACGATGCAATAGCTTGGCCCAGCACCAAGTAGAGGAGCCCTAGTGCTAGGGACTAAGAGGCATGTTGCTGTAGATGCACAATTTAGAAAAGACCTAAAGAAGGCTAGAGTAGAAGCCTCAACTATGTCCATATCCTCGGCCATGCCAAGGTCAGCACAGTATGATGATTATGTCCAAGAGCTACTAGGCCAACTGGAAAAGGATAAAGAAGAGAGGAAGGTGTTGAGATATTGGCAATCACACCTAGCTTAGCCTCTTTGTATGGAGGAGTGTGGGCTCAAGATGCAGAATCCCATATGCACAATGGTGGAAAGTGCAGCCTAGTCTATTCCTTTAAAGCATTATACTTGCTCTCTTTTTGAATGCAATGTCATAGTACTTTTATAATTCTAACAAAGTGTTTGTTTCATTTTCAACACACAAGATTGGGTTTATGAGTCCAAGCTTCCATCCTGGAACCTAATTCACTTGTGTGACATTTGGTATTGATGTTTGTTACATCATAAGCTCACTCTTCCTCTTTCAACCTCCATAGCCATGCTCTAGATCTAACATTTTCACAGAAGTCAGTGTTGGCAGAGTTGGAAATAGAAAAAGATGTATTCTTGGCTTACCAACTCGAAAAAACATGACAAATAACAACTTGTTGAGAGTGAAAAAAGACTGAATTTTTGACTGATTTTTGTTGTTTTTGAGGTCTGAATGATTGATGTTTGATGGATTTAGAGTGATGTATGGTTGTTAATGGAAGTATTTGAGAGTGTTTTGGATGATATTGATTATGTTTTGGAAGTTCATGATGATTTTCAATAGAGATATGAAGCTCTGTAATGTTCTGATAGGTTCTGTTGAGGTTCTGATTGGTTCTTTATACCTTCTATATAGCTTCTATTTTGTTCTGATTGTCTTCTGAATGAAGCATGGATTGATGATTGATGAAGATTGAGATCTTTTGGAATCCTATTGAATAGTTTTTGATAGTTTGGAATGGTTTGAGTATGAGGTTATGAGGTTCTGATGACCTTCTGTAAACCTTCTGTAGAGCCTCTGTCTCTGATCTGTCTCTGCTCTGTAAACTGTATTGTAGTTGCTCTGGTGTTGTACTATAATTGTTCTGTAGACCTTCTATAAGTGTTCTGTAGAATGTATGTGTGACTTTGGGAAAGTTTTCTAACTTTTGGAAAGGATGAATCTAAGTTCAAAAGAGCTAAAACAAGTGGAAGAATCAGCTGGGTGAAGACTGAAGAGAAGACTAAGTGACGGTGACAGCAGTCAGCTGTGAAAAGACACTATAGTGGCTCTGGTGACTCTTCATATCAGACATACCTCTTTGGAGGTGCATCCACGACCTAAGAAGGATTATTGAGAGTTATTATGACATACCTCTTGGGAGGTGAAAAGACACTATAGTGGCTCTACTGACTCTTCATATCAGACATACCTCTTGGGAGGTGCATCCACGACCTAAGAAGAATTATTGAGAGTTATTATGAGAGTATTGTAGTGAGGAGATGATGTACTATTGAGAAAGAGAGAGAGAGGGAGCCAGAGATAGTCAATTCTATCAAAATAGTATAACTGTATATAGAGAGTGAGAGAGAGAACTATGAAGACATTGAAGATGAATATTATGTGATTTATTTCCATTCAAAGATGGTGTATTCTTCTATGTTCATTATTCTATTGATGGATTATATGAAGATATTGAAGATTATGGTTGATTCTATCAAATCCGTGGGAGATATGTACTATGTTGTTGCGTGAAGATTTGTTGTTTCCTTTGTTTTGATGATCAAAAGAATGAAATAAAAACTTGTTGATGTTACAAGATAGATTTTCTTGCATTAGAATCCCTTTTTCCTTGGTGTTCCTCTTGGGGCTCCATGTTTTTGGTGCGCAGCCGGGGAAACTTGCCATCGACAAGCATTAGAAGAGGCTGAAAATGAAGGAAATGGCATTGCCAAGAAGAGGAGAATTCAATGGAAGTTTGCAAAGTTCCTTCTTCCACTGAAGAGTTGGAAATTCTCATTATCAAAGCCACTTTCCACAAGAAGTTCATCCCACAATGGCAGAAACATATCACCATCATGATGCATGCTCTATGTGGTGGACTATTTTCTCTATTGAAGCAGCAGAAACTTGCATCTAGGTGCAAAATTGTTTGGGAACAAACTGAAGAGCAGAAACATAGAGAATGACCATCCATGGAAGATTTGGAATTCATTGAGAAGTTTCCAGACATCATCAAGTGGGAGATTGTGAAAAAGCATCAGGAGTCGTGGTCTGTTGAGGTTCACGAAAACAAGAAGGAAAAGAATTGAAATTTGTTCATGGATGCTCAACAGCAAGATACGTGGGGTGCTTGGTGTACTGACAATCTTCTGTTTGTCCAATAAGCAACCCACTGGAATTTGGTAGACAGAGTGTTTTTCACAACATACACTGTTGAAACCCTTAGAAGCTGGCATTATTATAATGACACAACAACGATCCTAAGAAGAATGAGTTTTGATACTTTCAGAACAGAATATCTTCCCCTCTATAGTGGTTTGAAAGCTGAATTCAGAGATGTTGAAAAGAAGGAAGTAGAAGAGATGTTGGCCAGAGAATCTCTCATCAGAGACTGAAGCCCTCTCTGATACTATCCTATTGAGTACAGACCAACTGGTTGGAGCCAAACGGTTGAGATGAATGATGCAATTAAGAGGCAAGTGTTAGAACGAGTCCAAAGGTACGTGAGAAGAGAGCGGGTAAAAATCAAAGCTGAGAATAAGCTCACAGCAGAAGCCTCCTTTGACACCTGGAGCCCCAAGAGGAACACCAAGGAAAAAGGGAATTCTCTTGCAAGAAAATCTATCTTGTAACATCAACAAGCTTTTTTATTAGGGTTTATATAATCACAATGAAGAAAATAACACCACGCACAACAAATCTTCATGCAACATCGTGTAGATCTCCCACGGATTTGATAGAATCAACCATATTCTCCAACATCTTCACAAAATCCATCAATAGAACAAAGAAAGCAAAGGAATACACCATCTTTGAATGGAAATACATCACATAGTATTCATCTTCAATATCTTCATAGTCTTCTCTCTCAATCTCTCACATACAATCACACTATTTTGATAGAATTGGCAATCTCTGACTCTCTCTCTCTCTCTCCATCAATAGTACATCATCTCCTCTCTACAATCACTCAATAATCCTTCTTAGGTCGTGGATACACCTCCCAAGAGGTATGTTTGATATGAAGAGGCCCCAAAGCCACTACAGTGTCTTTTCATAGCTCACCATTGTCACTTCACTCCAGTCTTTACTTGAGTCTTCAGCAGCTACTTCTTTGACTTCTTTTAGCTCTTTTGCACTTGTATTCACCTCTTTCCAAGGCTAGAAAATTTTCCCAAGCTACACTCTCATCCAACAGAACACATACAGAAGGTCTACAGAGGCTCACAGAAGCTCAACAGAGAGTTACAGAAGGTCAACAGAAAGCATCAGAACCAAACAACTCATACCAAAACCATTCCAAACCATCAAAAATCACTCAATAAGCTTTCAAACAATCTCAAACCCTATCAATCAATACTTCATCCTTCCTTACAGAGAGAAAACAGAACAAAACAGAAGCTCAATAGAAGCTATCAGGACCAAACAGAACATATCAGAACATCATTAGAACTTCACATCTCTACTAATAAACATCATGAGCTTAATAAAACCATTCCACCCTATCCAAAACACTCTCAAACCACTTCCAAACCAATCAATCATCTCATAAAATCAACCATTCAGCTCTCAAAAACAACAAAAATCAGCCAAAAAATAGGTCATTTCAACACTCAACATATCCCCACACTTAATAAGGAAGCGTCCTCGCGACCCATGAAAAAGGGAATACAAGTTCATTCAAAAGCTCAACTTTGATCTTCAATAAATCTTCAAAAACAGTCCATCCAACCACGATCCCAACTTATAACCTGTATCTGATATAAAGAATACAACAAAAGGAAAACCCTTTATAGATTAATCCTTCTTATCAAACTGGAAATCACAACAAACTTGTAAAGGATATAAGAGGTTTCTTCTTCTTCATCAGCATCTTCAACTATCCAACCAGCAACACCATCACCACAATTCTCCAAAAATGTAACTCACACGAAAGCAAATCGAATAGGCAACCACCATGATCTTATCACATAAATTAACCCACAACACAAACACTACACACAACACAAGCATCTGAATGACTCCTCCAAAAAGATAGATTTATCATTAAAAATCATCCACCATACATGGCAAAGGTATCAATGAAGATGATCCCTTTTAAAAGATTGGTGATTTCGAAAATGATCCATGGATAAGGATTCATCTACAAATGTCTTGGAAGGATTCTGAAAAAACTGAAGGCAGCACATCCTTTCCAACATGACAAGGTATCTGCTAGGCAAACAGAGGGCATGAAAGTACAAGACATCCAGTTGCTGGGAATCAATGCTCACATTGACATTCATGCACAACTTTGGAATAGGTTTTGAATCATTATGAGAATGCCTATGCATATACGCCAGGTACCAAGTAAAATGAGCAATTAAGCGCACAGAAGGATCTGCAGATTGAGAATATTGCTGAGCAAAATGCAGATAATTTTGATAAGCCTGACTAGCACTTATCCATCCTCCTGGGATCAATGGCCAATTGATTTGAGGTCCAGTAAGGGAATCATTTGAACTCTAGCCTCTTCTTCGAAGAATCTTCTGATCAAAACCTGGATACCCACTAACCAACTGAGGAGGATTAGGAATAGAAGTGTTAGGAGACGGAAGAGGGACTAATGAAAGAGGATGAAGCAATGGATAGGCAAAATCATAAAATGAAGAATGGATTAAAGATGGATTTTGGCTGAAAATTGAGGAGATTCGATTAAGAAAGGCGTTAAAAGATAAGTAGGAAAAGTTGATAGAATGTCAGGGGATGGGGAAGGACAAGGATCAGGAGGTAGAAAAACTCGATCTTCAATAAAAGAACAATGGGTAAAGATAGGAATTTGAGGAGATCCTTGAGGTTGGAAAAGAAGTGGTAAAATGACCTTTGGGTTAGATTGAAAAAGGGAAATATAAGCATCATACCTATGAGCCATTTGTTGATAATGAGTTAGGCATGGTAAGGATGGACCTAAAGCTGATCTACGATGATAGGCTTCAAAGAAAGAAGTATCAAATGGGGGTTGGTTGGAAAGATAGGCTAAACGATCCACCCTCAGTTGGTTAATGTTCTGGGCATGAGCTAAAGCTTTGACCTGTTGATGATTCAAAATGACAGCATCAACCATAGTGTGCCATGAAAACTTAGGACACTCAGCCACCTTTGAAGAATATCCCTGGAACATCTCATCAATCCTCAACTCCAAATGTCGGACATACAAAGAAGCTTGCAATACCACATCTCCAACATACCAAGCCAGATCTTCATCATCTGGAATCAGTAAATCACCCCTCATATACATATAGGACAGAAGCATCGTATCTGGAGTGACAGAGTCTTCAAAAACCATCCTCACTACTTCTATCAGCAAATCAGATGACCAGGCCCCACTCCATCCATCCTCTGGAATAGGTAAATCCATCGTGGAAAGTTTTATATAGAAGGCCAACTTCTGTTGTTGATAATGAACAAAAAAGGAATGATCTGGTGGAACATATTCGTGATACTGCTCAAAAGAAGACCATAACAAATCCATGTGAGATTGCAATCTTTCCACCTTGGCCTGAAATAAGGGACATAATGTAGCCTGTCTCTGAAGAGCTGCCAAGTCTGCAGGGGATAAAAGAGAAACTGGTTTCACAAGAATCTGTGTATTAGACCGAGACTGAGCCAACTGATCTTTGAGTTGTTGGATTTGAGCATTGCTCTGGTCTAAGATAGTTGTGGTGGATTTAAACTTCTCTGCTTGGGCAGCTATCACCTCCTTCATCTCTTGACTCTCCTCCTGTAACTTATCCCTCTCCTTTGTTACAGCAACCACTTGAGACCTAGCTTATGCCAACTCAGCTTTCAACTTAGAGATTTCAGCTTTCTGAGTATCCACGAGCTTAGTCTGCTGCTCCATTTGCGTACAAAGGTCAGAGAATTTCTCCTGAGCAGAGGCTAACTCAGTATTGGTCTTATTCAGTTCCTCCTTAGACTGCTGAACTTCATCATAAAATGAAGAATATAATTGCTGGATACATGCAGTCATCGAAAGTTCAATAGAACTCTGGATATCCTTGCACAGGAACGGAATAGCATCTCCTGTTACCAGGCGGTGAACATAAGGAATAGTAAGTTCTAGCATCCCGTCTCTATGGGCTCTGAAAAGATTTGGCATCTGAAGGAAAGCAAGCAAGGTGCTGCAAGACTGGGCAGGAATTGTCACTGGAACTGGAGGAATAGGCACTGACTCAGCCACCCTCTTGAGGTGTTTTCTTTGAATGACTAGGGGAGGAGGAGAACCATCACCCTCAATTATCACATCATCATCTTCATTATGAGGCGGAGGAGGAACTTCTGGAGGATCAATTGGAGGTAAAGGAACTTCCTTTACAGGGACATCATGTAGCAAGAAGACATAGAGGAAAGACCCAAATGTAACATTAGTCACATTTTCTCGAGTAGCTCGGATAAAATGGTGATCCATCTTGGAGAGGAGGTAGGTACTCCAATCAATAGTTATGCCTTTCAAAATCATTCGTGAAGATGTAAACAACTCCTTAGAAAGATAATGAGATGGGGATTTTGCAGGCATGAATCTGTCCTGAAGGAATTGGCAAAGTTGTTTCCATAGGGGATTGGAAATCATGGAGACACCCACTCCTGATGTGGTAATGACCTTCTTCGGATCAAGAACATCTTGAGTCTGCTTCTGCAATAGCTTCAAAATATCATCATTGGTGAACAATTGTCTGGCAGCAAGGACAGACTCCCCACGATATGGCAGACCAAGAGCCTTGCCTAGACTCTTCAGTGTCAGAAGAACAATAGTGCCACGGACTGGACCAGACCTCTTACTGTAAGAGGTTAAAAACTCGTCACAAATGGTAGGATCATCTGGAACTAGTGGGAAAGAAAGGCTCACAAACTTGGACAAGCCCACTTTAGCAACAATGTCCGAATCTAGTAACAAAGAATAATCATGGACAGCCAAAGGAACATACTGGATCGGGGGAGGAGTACGAGAGGGCGCCATTCAGATGGTTACACACACACACACACCACAAACACAGACAAACAAAGAGAATGCTTGCAAAGCAATAGACAAAAACCAAGGATAAGATATCAACCAAGGTGATAAAATGTGACTCGACCAACTATCCCCAAGCAAACCACAGCCTAGAAAAAATTTGACATGACCTCTACACATATGCAACCGAAAGCTTCATGCTATGTAACATGCAAACACCCAAATCCTCGTATTAGGCAATAAAGAAAAAAAACTACACACCGTACCCTTAACCGTAACAAAGAAACTGAACCAAAACATAACAACAATCCACACATATCATGACCACAACTTTGATAATCAGGTTTGACCATGGAGACAACTTCGAAGACTTCGCGTACCCATCCCACGAAACGAGTTCATTAAAAAGGGGAAATAAGTGCAGTGAGGGGGATTTAATTTAATGAAAGGTTCATTTTAATAAATTATTAAGAAATGGGTGAATTTTTAATTAAGTGATAAACCTTAACAAGAAAACGACGGTTCCTTCTTAAAATTTTAATTACAAATTATTAGGTTGGAGCGGTGCTTTAATCCGAATCCCGGACTTCGATACCCAGACTGGGTCTCTAAATGCAAATTCATTTATTAAAAATTAAGGTGATGTGGAGTGCTTTTTTGCTAGCGCGTGCTCTTGTGACGGCTGGTTCATTTTAATTAAAAATATTAAGGTGCCTCTTAAGCGCACTTAGCGCGTGCTAAATGAACGGCGGGTTGATTTTAATTAGAAAAAGGTGTGTTTGGCGCGAGCGTGCGTGCCATGGTGGTGTTTAGGATTCATGTTAAAAATTAAACGTGAATTTTAGGGTAGCGGAAAAAATAAAAAAAATAAAAGAAAAAAAACCTGGAAGTGGGTGTATGTGTATGCAAGGAATGCGCACTTCTTAATCCCAAAATGTAGGTCAGCAATCCAAAAAGAACCAAGGTATCTGGATTTTTTCAGATTTTTCAGCTTGTGTTTGGAATTAAAGAGAATTTGTCATGAATTTAGGTATTTAATGAAGCATTTTTACCATAAAATAATAATGGAATAAAATGGCACATCATTTTCAGCTTAGAAAATATTCCAAAAATAAGCAAAAAAGTTGATAAAATTTTCAAGATTTTTTTTGCAATTAAATTGGTATTTTTACCAATTTGAATGAATTTTTTCTCATTTTGTGTGTATTTTTAAAAGAATTTTTACTTTTAACATTTTTTGAATTTTTTTTCTGAAATTATCAGTTTAGAAAAATATTGCAATTTACTGTAGAAATATTGGAAAATTTTTAAAGATGTTTCTATAAATTTTTTTGAATTTTAATTGATTTTTAATGATTTTTTTAAATTGTTAAAGGTATTTTAAGGGTTTTCGGGTTTTGGAATTAAAAATCCGGGAATATACCCAGGAATTGATTGCGTGACAGTTGCGTGTGAACAGCCGGCTGCACAACACCGCACGGACCAACTAACGCGCGTCCCCGCGCGTGAACAGCCGCTAGCGGACTCCCGCACACGAACAACCACGAACATAACCACACGCGCACACACCTTTGCGGGTGATAGGGGGCTGAGAATGGTGGCTGCGGGTTTGTGCGGGGTTCTGTTTGTGTCGTCGTGGGTTCGGTTTGGAGGTCTCGACGGGGTGGTACGGGGCGTGAGAGGGTGAGAAGGGGGGAATGGGGGACTTGGGTGGGGTAGATGGGTTGGTGGGCCGGTGGGGGGACTGGGGCTTATGGGGGGGGGGGGGGGGGGGGGGGGGGGGGTTTGGGACTGGGGGGCTTGGGTGGGGGGATGGGGGGGTTTGGTGGGACTGTGGGCTTGGGTGGGGGGGAATGGGGGGGTTTGGATGGGACTGGTGGGGAGACAGGGCGGTGGATCGGGCGCCGAAGGGCGGGAAGAAGGCCCAGCGGGCGGCGGACAGGGCGGAAGGCAGCAGTCAAGGCAGAGGGCGTCCACGACCAGGGGCGGGGGGCAACGGCCACACTAGGAGGACCAACGGTGTGGCGAGGGCGGGCGCGTCCGGGCGGCGTGAAGGAGGCCAGTCGAGGCGACGGGAAGGACGTCTGCCACGGGCGGGGACTAGCGGCGTGGCGAGGAGAGGAGGGAGGGAGGAGAAGAGGAGGAGGGAGAGGGAGGTGGAGGAGGGAGATGAGGAGGAGGAGGAAGGAGATAGGGAGGGAGAACGAAGGGAGAGGGAGGTGGAGATGGAGAAGAGGAGGGAGATGGGCACGCAGTGGGGAGAGGGAGATGGAGGTGGTTGGGGGGAAGGGGTTGGGGAGAGAGAAAGGTGGGGTTGGGGGGATAGGGGAGGGTGCCAAGGGGAGGTGGGTGCCCGTGGGGGGGTAGATGGGTGCCCGGGGGTGCCCAAGGGGGGTGGGGGGAAAGGGTGCCCGTGGGGTGCCCCGGGGAGGGGGGGGGGGGGGGGGGGGGGGGAATGGGTGAATTAAAATGAGTAATTAAAATAATTAAAAGAAAAGAAAAGAAAGGCGTGCCCCTGTCCTGCGCGCGTGCACGGGGCGGGGTAAAAAAAATTTACCGTGACGGGATCAAAATAGGGCCGGGATGACAGTACGGGGCGCGTGGACGCGACTGGGGCGCGTGGAGATGCGTGAAATCGAAAACGGGTGCATTCTCGTGTGGGACGAGTCGCGTGAAACATGTAAAAATAAAGAAAAATTAATATCTCACAATCCGGGCATCGAAACGAAATGCCGTAAAAACAAAAATTGTGCAGGACGACAGGGGGAAGACAGGGAAAATGCAACGGGGGTTCCGGGGGAAAGACAGGGCATTCACATGCAAAAATCGCAAAAAAAGGGTCAAAAAACGTAAACGAAAATGAATATCGGAAGATCCGTGCCGCGGAACGAGGTGCAGGAAGAAGGAAAATGAGCAGAAAGACATGCCCGGCAAGCGTAACACATCAAAACATGGTTCCGACTCAGATAAGATGCGTTCACATGGGAAAAACCCAAAAAACAGACCCGAAAAGGGAATCGGAAATTAATATTGGACGAACCACTTGCCGGAATGACATACAGTAAAAAGGAAAAATGTCCGCAGGAAGGGGTGGCATAGGGTTGTCATATTAGAACACAGTTCCAACGGAAGTAGGAGGGTTCACATACAAAAAACACCAAAAATACACCCGAAAACACATGTAAAAATTAATAATTAAAAATCCAAAAGTCGAAAGAGGGTGGAGGAAAAAGGAAAAAGGTGGGGGAAGACACAGTGGACACGGCTGTCAAATCAAATTGGAATTCCGATGCAAATAGGGCAGGTTCACATGGAAAAATGTCAAAAAGACGCACGAGAAAGTCTCGAGAAACTGCAAAAATTAATATTGGACAAACCGTGAATCAGAATGACATGGAATAAAAAGGAAAAATGTTAGGGGGAAAGTGATAGTCAGGGTTTCCATGTCAGATTACTGTTCTGAAGCAAGAAAAGCACGTTCACATGGAAAACCGTCTAATTTGTACAAAATCCGTCAAAAATTAATAACGCAAAAACCGTGCATTGGAACAGGGGTGGGTAAAAAGTAAAATTGGACAGTTTGAAGGGAAAAACAGGGCTATAAGGTTGGATGTGGATTTCGGTGAACGTAGGGTGTGTGCACCTGGCAGGACAGCAAAATCAGGGAATGAAGGAAAACTACAAGGGAACAGCCCCGAGGGTGGGTGAAAAATGAACGGGTGGGTGGGAAGGGACCCCATCAGGGTAAAAGCAAGTCATGGCATACAGGCATTAGTAGGTTGAGGCATATGCAGAGGTGTATGCAATGTAGACGCGCAGGGACGCGTCCCCACACTTAAGACCTTAACGGGTAGGGTTAATCGAGCAAGATTGACCTAATACCACACAATAGACCAACCTCTAATGTCCCCACACTTAAAACATGACCGTCACTGACAAACATAAGTTGTATAGTTAGAAAAACTTGGCCCATATTGTTGAGGATCAAGGTTGACTGTCGATGGCACGTCCTGTGTTGTTGGCGGCTGCTGCAGGAGGTACCAAGGTTCTCTCCAGCACACATCCTTCATGGCAGGGACCACGCAGTAGCACCCAGAGAGGTAGCTGGTTGAAGGAATCTCATCGAGTCAATGTCGGTGACGAAGGAGAGTCACTCAGCTTACAGCACTCAGATGGGATGAGAGAACAATCACTCGCCCCATGACTAATATCACTCGATGAAATCAGGATGAAAATCTATATCTCACACCCGGTTTAGGAATCGACAAGGGAATGGTACAGAGGGAGTATGCTAGGGTGCACAGTTGATGGTGCATTAGTGCATTCATCCCGTATGGCATAGGTGCAAGTAGGAAGGCAAGGGAGCCTTACAGTGCAGTGTACAGAACAGGATGATGTGTCTTGTGATGATGGCAGAAACCCATCCCGTGGGTGCATAGGGAAACGAAAATGTACCTGAATCCAAGTGTCGTAACGTCTTCTTTCTCTTTACTATCTTTCTCTCTCCTCGTCACTCTCTTTCTCTTACTTTTACACTTATTCTTCTCTCTCCTCTTTCTCTCTCTCTCCAGTTCACTTCTTAACAAGTGGTATTAGAGCATTGGTCTTTGATCTATTTTTCCTTCTATTTTAGTCCAAACACTACAAGGAAACTAGGTCATGGCGACACCGATTAGCGACGGAAAATAGCGACACCCCACAGAGGAAAAAAAGTGGGCCAAAACCCGAGCACGTTTCATTTCGTGCATTCGTGAAAGTTTTCGAGAGGGAGAGCGAGATAGAGAGAGCGACCGTTTTGCATAGAGGGTGAGAGAGGGAGAGGAAGAAGGCTTCTTGCCGCCGCTGCCACCGTCGTTCACGAAGGAGAGGAGGAGGCGCCGTCACAAAGACGAGCCGCCAAACTCTTCTTCAAATCTTTACGGTGAGTCCATTCTCTCTCTCTCTCTCTTACTTGTTTAGGGTTTAATTTGTGTATATTGAGAGAGGGAGAGGAAATGAGAGAGAAAGAGAGGGAGAGGGAGAGGGAGGAAATGGGAGAGGGAGGGGGAGGGAGGGAGGGAGAGAGAGAGAGAAAGAGAGGGGGATTGTGCTTTGTGCATTGAGAGGCCCATCCCGTGCGTGCAACACTTCATTCACACTGCTCACCTCTCATTTGATTTGAAGGGAAAGATTGGTCACTCACCCCACCCTCTGTCTCACACTCTGATAGATACAGAGGGCAACCATACTCACTTCCCCATCTGGTTAGGATGAAAGCTCGCGTCACTCGATTGTTTGTCGATGAAGATCGTGTCGTCAGTTGTTGAAGAGGCGTACCCAGGGAGATAGCCATCAGATCTGGTACTTCAATTGGTTGTAGAAAAGATCGTCTGCGAAAGGGGGCAGACCGACTGATGAAGTTGCAGAGACATCGCACCAAGGGAGGTGGCTTCAAATTTCTCTGGACAATTTTCTGCTGGTGAGTTAGTTATCCTGAACTGCGGGGTATTACCACCTTTTCCACAGCCAGCTTCCCGCCCAAGGGTGTTGACCACCTTTTCTTGGAGCAAGGCCTGCTATGACAGGGAATTGCTTCCTTTTCTCCCATAACAGATTTATTTTTCCTGTTTTCTTTTGTCTTGTTTTTTTTCTTGTTTTGTTGTTTTTTTTCTCCTATTCCCGAGGGTGTCTCCACCGTTTCTCGAAGAATAGGTCGGCATGACAGGGACCAAAGTCCTTTTCTCCCATGACCGATATGTATATTTTTTTTTCTTTGTTTTTTTTCTTCTTTTGTTTCGAATTAAGCAAGGGAATGGTAGAAATACCATTTGTTAGAACCAACCTCGCCACTGTCGCTGGTGGAAAATAGAGGATAAGAGATCAAGGCTGGAAGGTGGGGCTGAGGGGATAGAGGGTTATGTCCACCTCATCAAGAGTGGCTGAACGGCTATCAGAAGTAGCATCATAAGAAGTACAGTGCCACGCCAATAGGGGAAAGGATCAGGTGACCGTGATTGTCAAGATCCCCAAGGAGGGAAGTACTTCTTCAGGCGATATCCATTGATCAGGAAGGGATCATCAGAGGCATCAATGGTCTGCACTTGGACAAAGCCATTAGGGTTGACAGCAAGTACCTCATATGGGCCCATCCACCGTTGTTGGAGCTTGCCAGGAAACTTGCCAAATCGTGAATCATAGGCTAGGACCAAATCACCTTCTTTGAACTCCTTGTGCTTGATGAAGCTGTCATGGTAAGCCTTACATTGAGCTTGCGTGGCTTCCATGCGCTGTAGAGCCATCCTGCAAGTTTCGTCCAAACATTCCAGGTGCAGGAGACGGTGTTGCAGTGAATCATCGTCCCCTAAACGCTCTTTGATAGCCACTCGCAAAGAGGGCAATTCTAGTTCAACAGGGAAAACAACTTCTGTACCATACACTAGCTGGAAGGGTGTCTGTCATGTTGCTGCTTTATGGGAGGTTCTGTATGCCCAGAGGGTCTCTGTAAGTCGATCATCCCAATCATGACGATGTGCGGCAATTGTTCTTGTCAGAATCGAGCAGAGGATTCAATTCGTGACTTCGACTTGGCCGTTGGCTCTGGGGTAATAAGGAGTGGACTTGCGATGGCGGATCTTATACAACTCTGTCAACTCTTCCATGACTTTATTAATGAAATGAGTGCCTTTGCCACCTACCAGCTCCAGGGGACTGCCAAAATGGGTGATAATATTCTCGTACATGAACAGGGCCACATTGTTACCATCGTCCTGCTTTAGGGCTTTAGCTTCACACCACTTTGTGACATAATCCGTACATACCAGGATATATCTGTTATGTTTCCTTCTAGTGGGAGGATCAATTGGGCCGACGAAGTCGATGCCCCACTTCTCGAAAGGCTTCAAAGGAAGGATAGGTTGCAGTGGCATAGCACTTGTCTTGGTCGGTTTCCCCATTCTCTGACAAGCATCACATCTTTTACAGTAATCATAGGCATCCTTGTGGAGTGTCGGCCACCAGTATCCTGCTAGCAAAGCCTTCCTGGCTGTGGCTTCTCCTGCAAAGTGGCCCCCACATGGCTCGTCATGGCAAGCCTTCAAAACAATTACAATCTCATCTCCTGCAACACATCTTCTAAGCACTTCATCTTTGCCTTTCTTGTACAGTGCGCCGCCTAACAGTGTGTAGGGGAATGATTCTAACAGAAGCTTCTTCCTTTCCCGACTAGAAATACCATGAGGGTACTATTGGGTTGCCAGCAGATTGGCGATGTCTACATACCAGGGGGTTACAGTTTCGACAAGGAATAGGGAAGCATCAAGGAGGTCTGGATCATCATGCTCCTCGTTTGCAGTTTATGGGATACGCGACAGATGATCAGCCAGAACATGGGAACGACCAAGTTTGGTAATTACCTTAAAGTCGAACTCCTAAAATAAGAGCAACCATTTCATCAGTCGTCCTTTCACATCTGCTTTGTTCATCAGGTTGGACAGGGCCTCGTGATCCACATAAAATTTAAAGTGGGTAGACAGTAGATAGTGGCGAAACTTCTCTAGGGCAAACACCATTGCCAAGCACTCCAACTCTGTCACTGTATAGTTCCGTTCCCTATCAGTGACTTTTCGGCTCGCGTAATAGATCGGTTGATCTAATTTCGAGGGGCCCTTTTGACATAGGACAACACCTAGCCCTTCAACTGATGCATCAGTGTGTACATGAAACTCCTTCGTCCAATCAGGAGGCTGCAGAATGGGTGCCTCAATCAGACACTGCTTCAGAGTGTTGAAGACTTTGTCACATTCTTCCGTCCAAATAAACTCTGCATCTTTCCTTAGAAGCTTGTGCAAGGAGGTTACCTTTGTTGCAAAATGAGCTATGAACCTTCTGTAGTAACCCACATGGCCTAGGAATCCCCTCAACTATTTGAGGTTGGTGGGTGCTGTCAGAGCTACGATCTTTTCAATCTTTGTAGGGTCTGTTGATATCCCTTGTGTAGAGACAATGTGGCCCAACAGAACTCCAGAAGAGACCCCAAAGATTGATGGACCTAAAAACGGGCCGGCACTGGCTCATGCACTAGCCGGACCTCGTCACTACGCGCAAGACAACCCCTCGGCCTCGCGGCCAGGAGCGTCCATCCAAATCTCTGCCTTCCTAAACATTGCGTTTGTAATACGTTGTAGTCCAACTGATCCTAACCCAATATTGCTCCTCAAAGGGAGTCCCTTTCACATAGCCAAAAGGCTCGAATCACATACACATGGGGTTCCTCCTACGGCTGAATGCCGTCAACCCTCTGCGACTCTCCTACACCTTGGGGATTGGCCCCTCGATGCGCCGCTCAACATTTAGACATTTCGCACAAACGTCACTCAAGGTACCAAATAAACGTATCCAGGAATGTACCATTTCCTCACTTGACTTCCCCTATAACCCTCGTCTATCCTACAGCATAGGAACCTCACACTCTCAACGGTGGGTCACAGGCCTACTGAAAACAATTGCTATGCATATCCAGGAGCTAACTCTGATACTTTTAATTTCCTCAAAAATGATCATGCAAAGAGGTGGATGCCTAGTGCTCAAACATTTTAAAAACCAGCAGCGTGCAAGTGCAAAACATCTCTTTCATACTTTTCTTTCTAACCGCTTTGTGCTTCGCTGCAACACCTAGCACCGAAGTGATCTTCGTGCTACTAGGTTTTAATTCTTATCATTATTATTCCGTCCTAGATGCAATGCATATAAAATCAGCAAATTATTCCTCATGCTCAGCGGCATTTAACCATTTTTTCCACAACTCTACCCTTCCCCGTTGATAGTGCATCATTATATTCATTTCTTTTAGGGTTTCCTTGTCATTTTATGTGGAGAAAGAAAGGAAACACGCACTACAACATATAAACAAGGCTGAACTGAAGCACAACTTCATGCCCCAGCCTTGCTATACATCAACAAACATAAATCCTATTTTTCTATATTTTTCGTAGCCCCAAATGCATTTTTCCCCTATTTTCCATGGTGTTTTTATCATTTTTTCCCCATTTTCTTCATTTTCTTGTATTTTTTTAAGTTGCTGAAAATGAAAACCAGTTTGTGGGCTGTGGCCCTTAGTTCATTTGCAACAAAATTGAAAGATTAGTTGATGTGTATCGACGGTTTTCCCCATTTATATGCCCAAAACCCTTGTTTTCCTTCATTTTTATGGTTTTTCGTGTCTCGGTTCCCTATTTTCTGCTATCCCACACATGTTTTCCTGATTTTTAAATGATGAACAGCTAGAAACCAACTCAAAGCACGACATACTCAAAACTCAATCCATATGAACACATTTTTATCAACCAAATTTGCATCAAAAGACCATTTTCTTTGTAAAAACAATTATTACCGTGTCTTGCGGGTTTTTTCATTAAATTTGGCACGTCCCACGATTGATTTCCAGCCATGAATTCTGCTTGGAATCAGCAATCTACAATGGTTTTGCATTGCTCTTTCATCCCGTCAAGAATCGGCATCCATCCGGCCGTCCATCTTCATCCTATTCCTTCAAGCACGAACGGGGGCTAAGAGGAGAGAGAGAGAGGAGAGAGAAAGACTGGTTTTCTCTCTCTTCAACCAGTCCACCATTGCGGGAGCGGAGACCGGCGAATTGATCGGCACATCATCTTCATCAGGCCTGGAGGCTCGTGGCTATGGCTTATTTGCAAGCCATCAATCGATTGTGGGGGGGGGGGTCGCGTTTTTTTCGGCGGCTGTTTTCAGCCGCCGCCCCCCCTCCATATCCACGTTTTTTCCTTGTGGGGGGGTGCCAAAGGTCACCCCCCCCCACTTGCACCTTTTAAAATTTCAATTTTGGGCCCCCTCTTGGGCACCCCGGCCGGTTTCGGGCCAACTCTCGCGTGCGAACTCCGAACTGCGTTCTGAAAATTTCTGTGAGCTCGTCTCAACATTCCGGACAGGCCTGCAGCTTCACTGACTGGCATGGGCGCACGAAAAAATTATGAAAATTCTCGGAGTGTCGTACGGGCGCCCGTCAAGTACTTGACGCTTAAAATCGTGCTCGCTCGAGCTGCCGCCTTCGTGGTTGAGCATTTTCCCCCGCATTTCCATATTTTTTCCCTATTTTTAGGCATGTTCCGGGGCCTAAAATCCATCCTTCAAAGATGCATTTGTCGGGGTTGAGGGAAATCCCATACTCCCAGTATCGGTCAAAACATTGTTCCAAATGTCCCCAGTGTTCACGGATCAAACTATAGACACGGAAGTCATCCAAATATACCTCAATAAAGTCGTGCAGATGATTTTGGAATGCGGCCATCATGACTCGCTGGAAAGTAGCAGGGGCATTGCAGAGTCCAAACGGCATCACTCGGTAAGCGTAGGTCCCCCATTCTGTGGTGAAGGTTGTTTTGGATTGGTCTTCTTCTGCTATCTGCACTTGGGTGTATCCGCTGAATCCATCCAGAAGGAAATAAAGCTCATGTCCTGCCACTATGTCTAATAGCTGGTCTGTGAAAGGGATAGGAAAGTGATCCGTCTTTGTTTTGGAATTCAACTTGCGGAAATCCACACAGATTCGCAATTTGCCATTCTTCTTGGGTACTACTACGATGGGTGAAACCCATTCACTGTTTGCCACTGGATAGATGAACTCGGCTTCCAGAAGCTTCAGCAGTTCTGCTTTCACCAATGTGGAATAATTTGGATTCATTCGCCTCTGTCATTGCCGTACTGGCTTGGCATCAGGCTCCAAGTCAATATGATGCTGACATATTGTGGGATCAATCCCCTTTAGGTCTTTGTAGAACCATGCAAACACATCCAAATTCTCTTTCAACAAGTTGTACAAAGTTGACAACTCCTCTTCTGGTAGGCTGCTACCCACCTTCAAATGGCGTTTAGTGCCATCTGCATCCACAAAAGTTAACTGCCTTTCACCTTCTACTTCACGGATGAAGGTCCCACGGATTGCTTCTAGGTACAGATCTGACTCCTTCAAGGGGGTGGTATCCTCTTCTGATGTCCCACTAGAACCAACTTCTTCTCTTGGTGGAGACTTAGGTTGCTCCTTGAGATGTTGAAATGGGATTAGAGCTGTTTTGGGTTTGGTTTCACGATTAATTACCTCTTGGCTTGAAGACTCATCTTCTGATGACGAGTCCAGGAACATCACATAACAAGGACCCTTAGATGCTTGTTGGAATCGTGAGACTGGTGCTTGTTGGCATGGTGCATCATCATCATCTTTTCTTGGCAAAGGTGGGTGAGGGTGGCAAGAGCCACTGCTGAAAGACGGCTTGTTCTTCTTTAACCACTTCTTATAAATATTTTGCATATGAGAAAATCCATTTACTAGACCAAATGGTACCATCGCCATTCTGTCCCACAGCATGAGCTCGTCTGCTTCTGATACTTATGGAACTTCTTCTTCATATGTATTCTCTTCAGGTGGGATAGACTCTTCCATCTTGCTTTCATAACCTTCTTCTTCCATATCATCTCCATCCTCTTCGGTCTCTGTCTCTGTCTCTGTCTCTGGCTCTGTCTCTGTAGGAGCTCTGTAAGAGAAGAACAAGTTCTTTGTTTCATCTTTTGGCTTTGTCTCTAGCTCTACTATGGCCATGTAACAGGGAGAGCAGTACATCCATGCTTCTATCTCACTGTCAGAAGTGATTTCGGAAATCATTCTTGGTTCAAGTAGGAAGTATTCACCCATTGATAATGGCTTTGCATCTTTTGGGAGTTGGCTTACAATATCCACTGTTAAGGAACGTGCCACTATTTTCTTGGGAAGGATCTATTTAACAGCATCTTCATCTGTTGATGTTCCATCTGTAGCCTCATTGGGGGAGTCAGAAGATAATTCCAAGGAGGTGGATCCATGTCCTTTTTGAGCACCATATAGCTTCAGCACCACTTTATTAGGTACTCTACCCAATGTCAAGGTTCCTTTGAACCAATCCGTCCTTGCTCTGGCTTCAAAAAGACATGGTCTTCCCAGTAACAGAGGGTAGGATGTACCATAAGAGTTTGGCTTCACCACTAGATAGGTTAGCCAATAATCTTTTCTAGCCAGTGTAGTCTTCACATACGGGAGAATGCCCAAAGACTTGATTTTGCTCTGATCCGCCAGTCTGATGAGCCATTGGGTTGATTGCACACCTTGTAGGCCTAGATCCTTCATTGTCACATCTGTCATTATGTTTATTGATGAGCCTCCATCAATCAGTGCATTTGCAATAAAGCAACCTTCAATCCACACACCAGTCTCTGGGGTACCCGGATCTAGGAAGGCGTTAGCCACATCCACTTCCTTTACAAGCTCTGGAGCTTTGTTGGACTTTGTTGCTGTTGAGGGAGCAATCCTTAAGCCACGTCTTCTTGTCAGTGTACTTTTGAACCTTTTTCAGCAACTGGGAGACAACATCAATAATTGTCGGAATGTGAGGTTTGGTTTAAAGGTATCTAGATCTCTGACCAGATCGTATTCCTTAATAGGATCCACTGGCTTCTCTAACCGGTTAGGGAATGGGGCAACACCCATTTTCATTTTCCTTTTTTCTTTCAACAGGGGCATCATGGGAACTTCTTCTGCCACTTGTGGCACTTCCTCCTTTTCTATCTCCTGGACCTCTGGTCCTGTCTCTGGAACTATCTCTGGGACTCTCTGTGGCACTGTGGTGCTCTGTATGGCACTGTCAGGCTCTGTTCTCTCCTGTTCTTCTATTGGAAGATTGAACTTCACTATTCTGGAAGGAGGATTATTTTCTTTCTGGATAGGTGGTTCCTTCTTCTTTGCACGCGTGATGGTAGCAACTTCCAATTCCACTAAATTGGAGGTAGGCTCTTGGGTCTTGGCCGGATTATCAGTAGAACTGTTTTTCACTGGGGCTGGGCTTGGACAGTCTTTTGCAGTGTGGCCTTCTCCCTTGCATTGACTACATAAGGGCTTGTAATCCACTGACCTTCTAGGATTTGGACAATTTGGTGAAATGTGTCCCTTTTCTCCGCATCTGTAACACTCCACTTCTGATCTCTGACCACCGCCAGACTGTCTTTCTCTGTAACTTTGACAGGGAAATCTTCTGGGTCCGAAATTAGGACCAAACTCTCTAGGCTTGGGTCCAATATCCTGTGTTATCATTTTGGATTCCAGCAAGTTGAATCTTGCGTCTTCTTCCTTCCTTCTCCTATCATGCATCTCCTTCAGAGAGCAAATATCCTCGGTATGGTTCTTCTGCAAACAGTAAGAACAGAAGGCTCCAGGAATGGTTGGTTTTCGTGTACATTCAGTGGATAAATGGCCTGCTTGATGACACTTACCACACCAAGTATTTGACCGCATCACATCTCTTCCTGCTCCTGCAATGTTGGATATGCTAGCGGTATTCACTTTCAGTGTCTGTAGCTGCTCTGTAATCACATCCATCAACTCCTTTTTGATATTTACAACTGAGTTGGATAAACAATCCTTCAAGCTTTCTCCTCCTGAGGGACTGGCAGTAGGGTTTTGAGGAGTCTTTGTAATCACTGCATAAACAGGTTGGGCTGATGCAGAGGGGTCTTTGTTCTGATTCTGATTCAGAGCTCCTGTTTGAACTGTTGGCTGTTGGCTCCAGTTGGTAGGGTTCCACTGTTGCTGCTGATTTGGCATTGGGAAAATTGGCTGGGACCATTGTTGTTGTGGTCGAACCATCATTTGAGGCATTGATTGTGGCCACTGTGGATTTGGTGCACTGTACTGTGATACTGGGGACATCTATTGGTAGGGGTAGGGGACTGTCCCTGGGACTGCATTTGGTGGGTACATCATTCCTAGCATCAAAGGAGGTAGGACTCCTCTTCCTAGATTTATCGCCAATCTAGCTTCCACTTCATGGTACAATCTTGCACCTTCTGTTGCAGTTTGCAGTGTGGCTGGTCTTTGCAGCTCCACAAATACGGACTTCTGGTTGTAATCCTCTGAGAAACACACCCTTTTGAATGCCATCATCTAGATTATGGTTAGTCCATCTCTTCAGGATGGATTCCATTCATGAGACATAAGCTTCTACTCTTTCTCCAGAGGACTAACTTAGGTTCATAAATTCCTCTCGCATCCGCTCTTCAAAACCTTCATGCCTGAATTTAGTGAGGAAGGCCAACTTCAGGTCGTCCCATGTGCCAAAAGTTCCTGTTGCTTGTCTCTCATACCACTGAAACGCCGCGCCCTTGAAAGTGGCGGGGAATATTGCTAGCCAATGCTCAGGGGTTTTGGCATTGTTAGCCACACATGCTACCATAAACTTTGCTACATGAAGATCAGGGTCTTCATTATACTCTCCCTTAAAAACTGGCAATGGAACTACATTCGCTGGCCTATCATCAATATTTCCAGGACGGATCTGGCTTGGAAGTGGACCTCCAGCAAGAGGAGGAAGGGCTTGATGTGCCATTGGGACTTCTGTAAAGAGTTCCGCAAGGGCGTCAAAGGCGGCTTCTGCTGCGAGCTCGTTCTCAGCTTTGATTTTTTCCTTTTCTCTTCTTACGTACCTCTGGACTCGTTCTAACACTTGCCTCTTTATTGCGTCATTCATCAAGGGGTTGGCTCCACTATGTTGTTAGTGCTCCACAAAGGGATAACAGAAGGCTTCAGTCTCTGGAGGACTCTCTTGCCAACATTTCTTCTACTTCTTCATTTTCAACGTCCCTGAATTCTGCTTTCATGCCACTGCACAGAGGAAGGTATTCGGTTCTGAAGGTGTCAAAATGCATATGTCTAAGCATTGTGGTGGTGCCATTATCATAGTAACGCCAGCTTCTGATGGTTTCAACAATGTATGTTGTGAAAAACACTCTGTCTAACAACTTCCAGTGGGTTTCCGATTGAACAAACAGAAGATTGTCAGAACACCAAGCATCCCATGTATCTTGCTGTTGAGCATCCACGAACAAATTCCAACTCTTTTCCTTCTTGTCTTTGTGAACCTCCATAGACCAAGACTCCTGAAGCTTCTTCACAATCTCCCACTTGATGATGTCTGGAAACTTCTCAATGAATGCCAAATCTTCCATGTATGGTCATTCTCTTTGTTTCTACTCTTCAGTTTGTTCCCAAACAGTTTGCCACCAAGATGCAAGTTTCTGCTGCTTCAACAGGAAGAGGAAACTGTCCACCACATAGAGCATGCATCATGATGGTGATGTGTTTCCACCATTATGGGATGAACTTCTTGTGGAAAGTGGCTTTGATTATGAGAAATTCTAACTCTTCAGTGGAAGAAGGAACTTTACAAATATCCATTGAATTCTTCTCTTCTTGGCAATGCCGTTTCCTTCATTTTCAGCCTCTTCTGGTTCTTGTTGATGGCAAGTTTCCCCGGCTGCGCACCAAAAACATGGAGCCCCAAGAGGAACACCAAGGAAAAAGGGAATTATCTTGCAAGAAAATATATCTTGTAACATCAACAAGCTTTTTTATTAGAGTTTATATAATCACAATGAAGAAAAGAACACCAGGCACAACAAATCTTCATGCAACATCATGTAGATCTCCCACGGATTTGATAGAATCAACCATATTCTCTAACATCTTCACAAAATCCATCAATAGAACAAAGAAAGCAAAGGAATACACCATCTTTGAATGGAAATACATCACATAGTATTCATCTTCAATATCTTCATAGTCTTCTCTCTCAATCTCTCACATACAATCACACTATTTTGATAGAATTGGCTATCTCTGACTCTCTCTCTCTCTCTCTCTCCATCAATAGTACATCATCTCCTCTCTACAATAAATCAATAATAATCCTCAATAATCCTTCTTAGGTTGTGGATACACCTCCCAATAGGTATGTCTGATATGAAGAGGCACCAAAGCCACTACAGTGTCTTTTCATAGCTCACCACTGTCACTTCACTCCAGTCTTTACTTGAGTCTTCAGCAGCTACTTCTTTGACTTCTTTTAGCTCTTTTGCACTTGTATTCACCTCTTTCCAAGGCTAGAAAACTTTCCCAAGCTACACTCTCATCCAACAGAATACATACAAAAGCATACAAAAGGTCTACAGAAGGTCTATAGAGGCTCACAGAAGCTCAACAGAGAGTTACAGAAGGTCAACAGAAAGCATCAGAACCAAACAACTCATACCAAAACCATTCCAAACCATCAAAAATCACTCAATAAGCTTTCAAAAAATCTCAAACCCTATCAATCAAAACTTCATCCTTCCTTACAGAGAGAAAACAGAATAAAACAGAAGCTCAACAGAAGCTATCATAACCAAACAGAACATATCAGAACATCATCAGAACTTCACATCTCTACTAATAAACATCATGAGCTTAATAAAACCATTCCAACCTATCCAAAACACTCTCAAACCACTTCCAAACCAATCAATCATCTCATAAAATCAACCATTCAGCTCTCAAAAACAACAAAAATCAGCCAAAAAATAGGTCATTTCAACACTCAACAACACCCTAAAAGCACTCTTTACAAAAGTCTCCATGGCGACTCAAGGTCCCCTTCCTAGTCAGATTCGTCCTGGAAATATTGATGACAGGCCAGCAAATGTAATCCCATTGCCAGTTTTTAAGGGAGAGTACAATGAAGACCCTGATCTTCATGTAGCAGAATTTATGGTAGCATGTGTGGCTAACAATGCCAGAATCCCTGAGCATTAGTTAGCAATATTCCCCGCCACTTTCAAGGGCGCGGCGTTTCAGTGGTATGAGAGACAAGCAACAGGAAATTTTGGCACTTGGGATCTGAAGTTGGCCTTCCTCACTAAATTCAAGCGTGAAGGTTTTGATGAGCGGATGCGAGAGGAGTTCATGAACTTAAGTCAGTCCTCTGGAGAAAGAGTAGAAGCTTATGTCTCGCGAATGAAATCCATCCTGAAGAGATGGACTAACCATCATTTGGATGAAGGTATTCAGAAAGGAGTGTTTCTGAAGGGGCTACCAGAAGTTCGCAAGTTCATGGAATTGAGAAGACCAGTCAATCTGCAAGCTACAGTGGAAGGTGCAAGATTGTATGACGAAGTTGAAGAAAGGTTGTCAATTACTCCAGAAAGAGGAGTCTTACCTCCTCCCATGCCAGGAATGGTATACCCACCAAATGCAGTCCTAGGGATAGTTTCCTATCCCTATCCCCAAATGCAAATAGTGTCGTAGTATAATGCACCTAATCCACTGTGGTCACCGCAGACGACAGTGCCTCAAATGATGGTTCAACCACAGCAACAGTGGCCTCAAACAGTTCCTCCAATGGCAACTCAACAACAGTGGAACCCTACCAACTGGAATCAATAACCCCAAGTCTCAACAGGAGCTCTGAATCAGAACCAGAACAGAGGACCCTCTGGATCGATCCAACCAGTGTATACAATAATTATAGAAGCTTCCCAAAACCCTACTACAAGCACTTCAGGAGGTGAAAATAAGAAGGACTACTTATCCAACTCAGTTGCAAGTATCAAGAAAGAGCTTCTGGATGTGATTACAGAGCAGCTACAGATGCTGAAGGTGAATACTGCCAATATATCCACTCATGTGGGAGCTAGAAGAGATGTGATGCACTCTAATACATGGTGCAAAAAGTGTCATCAAGCGGGACATTTAGCCCTGAATGTACCAGAAAGCCAACCATTCCTGGAGCCTTCTATTCTTATTATTTGCGGAAGAACCATACAGAGGATATTTGTTCTCTGAAAGAGATGCATGAACGAAGACAGAAGGATGAAAATGCGAGATTCAACTTGCTGGAATCCAAAATGACAACACAGGATATTGGACCAAAGCCTAGAGAATTTGGTCCTAATTTTGGTCCAAGGAAGTTTCCCTCTCAAAGTTATAGAGGACGACAGTCTGGCGGTGGTCAGAGATCAGAGGTGGAGTTATACGTGTGGAGAAAAGGGACATATCTCCTTGAAATTTCCAAACCCTAGACAATCTATGGATTACAAGCCCTTATGCAGTCGATGCAAAGGTGAAGGCCACATTGCAAAGGAATGTCCAAGTCCAGTCCCTGTAAAGGCCAATGCCATTACTAGCCAACAGAAGGTACAAGAGCCTACCTCCAATTTGGTAGAGTTGGAAGTTGCTGTTGTTACATGCACCAAGAAGAAGGAACCAATTGTTCAGAATGAAAATAATTCTCCTACCAAGACTGTGAAGTTCAACCTACCAACAGAGGGACAGAGTAGTACAAGACAGAACAGTGCAGTACAGAGCACTGTAGTGCTACAAAGAGTCACACAGATAGACCCAGAAATAGGACCAAAGGTCCAGGAGATAGATGATACAAAAGTACCTCGAGAAACATAAGAAGTGCCGATGCTGCAATTATTAGAAGAAAAATGAAAAATGAAAATGGGTGTAGCTCCATTCCCCAGCTAGCTGGAACCTGTGGATCCTATTATCTGCGATGACTTGTCCAGTGGCCTCTCCCATGGGGATGCGTGACATGTGGTTGACCATGTAGTGGCCTCTCCCATGGGGATGCGTGACATGTGGTTGACCATGTAGTGGTGTTTTCCTTTTCGTACAACCATGAAGAAGTTGAATTATAAAAGAAAAAGGAGCCATCGAGCTATGCGTCCTGTAGCACAAGGTATGTTTAGACCTCAATGTGATCTTTCTATGAGTGTTTTTGAACTTTTTAGTCTGCACTCTTTTATAATGTTCAACCACTCTGTATATTGATTGTTAATACAATATTTTTTCACACAAAAAAATTATTTGTGTGTATATGTGTATTGCCCAGCCACTACACCTTCCTTGGATCGACTTTACAATTGCATGGCCAACTTCCCTCATAGAGATTTAGCACATTATTCTGGTTATTTGGTATTTTTATCTCAGTCATCTCAGTGCACAAAATTCTTCACTGGGGCTACATTTGGGCTCTTTAGAGATCTGGAATCAAAACAATACATATTTGGAATTTAATCGTTTCATCCCTACAGATATAAAAACTCATTTTTTCTTCATAAAAATTGAATTACCGCTTAGGCTTTGTGTCTCGGGATCTCGGTTTTGCTATGGGACTGCGTGTCAGCCCTCACTCAATGTCCAGCATCTTCAAGAACAACACTCTTCATGTCTTCATCCACCCGAAAGCAATCCGGTCTCATCCGGACAAGCTTTCCTCCATCATTCTTCATTGTCTTCTTCCACACAAGAACATTCTCTTAGAGGAGAGAGAGGGAGGAGAGAGAAAGACTAGAATCAGAGATTTCCATTGAGGCCACCATTTGACGGGCGAAGGGTGGCGAAATGATCAGCTGGCAAAGGGTAGGCAAGCCCCAATGTCCATTGGGTAGGTTGCTCACAGCCAGGAGGATGATCATCAAGAGCATGAGCGCAAATTTCGGGCGCAGATGGCGCCATGTTCTTCCCACGATTTCATGCTTCTCTTGCATGAAACTTTCATGCCACATTAAAAGTTGGGCTCCCAAGGGTCACTTACCCATTTGGCCAAACTTTTGTCCACCTCTTCAAATCTTGACCGGTTTCTTGGCCATTTCCCCGTCCGGTGTCCGAATTGAGCTCTGGAAAATCTTAGGCGTTTGGCTTAACATCCCACATTGGCCCGCAACTCCTGACAACCTGCACAGTAGTCTGAAAAATTATCAAAAATCAACAAGTGTCGCTCGGGCACCTTTAAAGCACTTTGACGCTTAAAATCGTCCTAGGTCGAGCCGCCGCCTTTGATGTTGAATATTTTTCCCTTGATATTCGTAATTTTTAGCTATTTTTAAGCACTTCTCGGTATCAAAATTCTGCTCTCATTGGTGACCACAGGATAGGGCGACTCAGCCCGTCAAATCCCACCATAGATCTGCACAAAACGACCAAAGGAAGCATCAAGCTGATACAAAATAGATACATACTAAACACTGCACAAAACTCTCCCCAACCCCCTAACAAAACCAAGGCATGATATCCACAAGGAGTAGGCCTAGCATAATCTGATAGAAGGTCTGAAGCTAGTCACTAACCAACTGCTCCAACATGGCCAAACTAAAAAGAACTATCAAAGAGGTTGCCCTAAGTGGTGGTCTGAACTACCTACCTAACTAAGGACAACACAACCAGGAGCTCCAACTAGGCGAGGACTCCTATAGCCTGATCAAGAAGTATCTTCTTATTTCCATTTTTTCACTTGCCTTGGTTTTTTAAGGTGTCTTTGCACTTTTGGCCCTTTTCCCTCTTATTTCTGCTGTGCTATCAGACGCCTTTTTCCTCTTTGCCCTATATTTTAAAATTTTATTTTGCTTTTGTTTTTCATTTGTTGTCTTTCTTGAACTAGGGTTAACATTACCCCCTCCTAGTCAAGTGGTAGTCCCATGGCACTATGTGGGTTTTGTTAATGAGGGCTCGTGTGGTTGAAAGGTTATCATGAAGGTTGATGATAGAGCCTTGCAGGGATTGGATGTGGAGAAAAATCATATCAAAATGGTTGAGGGTATGGAGCTGAAAGTGGATTGAGTGGGTGATGGGGCCTCCAAAGTCGAAGGATTGTCATGGGGTTTATCGAATTCACCTGAAAAGGAAAAGAAGGTGTACTACCTAGGGGGTATGCCTACCTTGCCATGCACTACTACATTGTGTCCGTGCCAGTCAAATTGGGAGTTGGGTTGAAGAACTGCAAGCAAAGCCTAGGGTGTTATCCCACACTCAAGGACCCAATTTGTGTAGAGGGGAGGTGCGATGGGTGTAGCTTAGTGAGACATGTATATCTCGAGTGTGATCTCCCTAGGCGTGTCCTACCCTTGACGAGCCCTAAGTGTGGAGTGGAGGAACAAAAGGGCTAGGGGGTAGGCACGGAGCCGGCCCCAACCAAGGCCATTGGGGATGCACCTAACTTGAGAACCCCTATGCATAGTGAGTGTGGCACTCTTCTGATGTTATAGTGGGCTTCATTAATTCTTTCTCTTTTTCTTGATTATCTCTTTTCTTTTTCTTTTCTTTTTTCTTTTTTTTTGGTGGTTACAAGTAAGGGGAGACAAGCTAGATGTCATCCTCATGCTCTTTATAGGAGCTTCACACGAGGGCCTAAGGGATTTGCTAAGGAGTGCAAGGCTTACCATGTAGCCCTTTTGATTAATCCTTACCTTGAGTGGGGTAGTAGAGAGGAAATGATGGTTACATTTCAAGAACCTACTATCACTCATATCTTCCAAGAGGCTCATGTAAAATGTTGGCAAGAGAGCAGCCCTTAACATTAGGTGGGTCATTGCACAACTATCTATCCCTATATTGATGTCAAAATAGAGCGGTGGTAGGTTCTCTTCTTGTGGTACTGGCTTCTATTTTAATAGGAGTCATAAGAGGCGGAGGTAATTATAGGTGGTGAGGAAGGAGGGGTCCGGACATGCTTTGAAGTCATTTAGGAAACGGGTGATGGAAGGCTGAAGGTCTTGAGCTCCAAAAACAAGGCACTCTTTAGGGTTGAAGTGACATTATAGATGAAAGGAAAGTCGTACTTACCATGCTTCCCTTGGTCAAAACCCACACCATGGTGCCTTGAGTAAGCCATGTAGGTGGGCTTATCCCTTTTATATGGTAGCATGTTGCAAAATGCTATCCATGCCTCAAAATTGTTGTCCTAGATTTTTTGGTGCCATTTAGGTTGGGCTTCATAACCTTTGACCTTTCTAGGCTCTTTTGTGGCCTTGTCCTCCCATTATCAATCAAGCTCTCTTCTCCATAGTGTGGGTCTTACCCTCTCCTCCAACCACCGCTTTCCCAATATCTTTGTGACTTGGATAGCTCCTTCAACCACTGGAGGGGGTAGCACTCAATTAAGGGAAGCATGGTAGAAGAAATAAAATTCAAATGGTGTGCCCCCCTTTTCCCACTACTCCCAATGGTTTAGTTCCAGTGCCCAATCGATTGGCAGTTGTTCCTCGAGTTGCAGCATCTAGACTTTGGGTATGTCTTGTGGCCTGGGATTAAATTTTCTCGTTGTGACATCAGCTAGTTCTTTGTATTTTCTTTTGGCCTTGATGATTCTTTTTGCAGTGGTCGCATCTTCTTCTTGGCCTTCTGCTCTTGTTGATGGAGGCAAGGGTGAGCTCTGTTTTCCACAACTTGCCCTTTGGGGTCATTGAATGGTTCCCAATGTGGATCCAATCTGGCTCACCAAGGCATTATACCTTTGAATAGAGGATAAAGGGTTAAGGGCGTTAAGTGCATATTGTGGTGCTTGTAAAATATTACACGGCGCAGCGAACATAATCTGAGAAAGAGATAGAGAGTACACAACAGATAAGAGGAGAATCAGTAAATTCTTTAACTCCAAACAACTGATACAAAGATGGCTCTATCCACCCGTGCACTTCCACTGTGTGAAGCTTAGATGGCGATCTAGACAGAAGATAGGTGAAGAGCTTAAGGCTGGCTGGAACAACAACTCTGACTGGGTGAAAGATGAGTGAGAGATGGCTGCGAAGGGGTTTAGTTTTTATAGCCCGCGAAGGTCATTAGGTCGGCCTGCTAACCGACCTACCATATGAGCCTCCACTAGTCGGTCAGGGAATATTCCCTTTACCATCTTTCACCGGACCCCCGGACCCCACAATAGCGGCCCCTTTTAACTCCCTTACACCGCAACTCGATGCAATGCGCCTCGAGTTGCTACCAGCTTAACCACTCCGTCCAACCCAAAGATTAGACCCACAATAGTCACCTTTTTGCCATCCGGTCACATAGACCTCATCTGATATACAAGTTAGGACTCAACCAATGTCCGGGCTCACATTTGGCTTCTCCTCATAATGGGGGCCTTACAACTTTGAACACCATGGATCATTGGTAGCACCTAATGAGGGTGGGGCATTGATCATATCTAACAGTGCTTCACTTTTTCATGAGCTAAGCATAAAAGTATGGGTTATATTCCAAGTAAGCATGTCAGTCCATGTTGTGAGGTCGAATGGCTACGTGGGTAATGTAGGTTAGGACATTAGTTAGAAAGTCATTAGAGTTGCTCTTACTGGCGATGTGTAGCTTTTCCTTGATAAGGATTCGATCTAAATAGGGGTGGGCCATGTTATGATCTTCTAAGGGTTGATTGCGAGTGATAACCAATATTCTAAAGGCGATAGAAGCTACATAAGCAGGTTCATACTCGGAGGTTTTGATGGCATGTCTCTACTTGTCATTGGTCGTGATTGGGCAACCCTCTTATTCCCATTGAAGATAAAGAACATACAATTTACATAGAAAGGAGGAGTCAGTGATAACCAACTTTTTAAGGTCTCCTAGCTCTTGGCTTGTGGCAGAGACTTTGCTCTTGCTATAGGAGGTTATTAGCCTTCATTTACAGGCTTACTATTGAGAAATCTCAACAGTGATCAATTCCTCAGCTATACCATAGGGACTTTAATGAACACGAATTTGGATTCTTCCTAGGTGGGTGGGAGCATGTGTATATCAGTTGCCAAAGGTTCTTCTAGGAGACCTAAGTCCAAATACTCGTAGCTTTTAGCAAGCATAGTGAAGGTGGCGTCCAAATGGCAAATGCAAGTGACTAAGTCACCCCCCATGTTGTTAACAACTAAATCTCAAAGGCCAAAGTGAGAATGGATCGACGCTCATAGGAGGGTCTAAGGCCTATGGGAGGTTTTGGGCTAGATAACTCAGCAATTGATGCATGGTGCATGGATTGGTCAGTAGAGCGCTTATCAGGTGACTTGTTGTTGAGATATCGAGCTCCACTCGTGATATGCGAGGGTGACCGTTGTGCATTTATGTCACCGACTTGTTAGTTGCAGATGCAGTTAGTACATCGGCCATGAATAATAGCTAGATGACAGCTATCCTTATCTACTCTAGTTCATGGTTCAGTTAGTATGCCACCTTAGTTGGTTGAGTTTGGTTTGAGACCCATGTATAGGGTTTTTCTATTTTTTTGTATGAGAGTTATTTTTGGCTTACACAACTAAGAAGAGGAAAACTGTTTTCAGCCTCCACCCTTATGTGTATTCCCCCATTGTGCAAGCAAGAAAGATACAAGTGAGACTCCTTCCTTCTCTCCCACAATCTTGACATGGTATCAGAGCCTTGTTCGTGGTAAGGAGCTCAAGAAAGAAAACCAAGTTCACGGTGTTCTGGTAAGAGGACCAGTGTTGCTTTCATTTTTCTGTTTTGGGAGCAAGTCTCTACAGGTAGCATAGCCGGAAAGGGTAAGAGTGCATTGTCTCAGATTGAGATGCCCTTCGCGGTGTAGGAAGAGGGTAGTATATGTTGCGGGTGAGGGATTTAGCCCACGGTTGCTCTGTTTTTTTGATTTGAGGCCATTTCGGGGCCTGTTTTGAAGGCGAAAGTTTTCTGCATGCACTCAGGAAAAGGCCCTATTTTATGCTGTGCAACCACTATTCTACAGGTCGGTCAAAAGTTACCGTAGAAATTGCATCATATGCCTATGCGTAGAGACATTGGGAGTTATAGAATCATCCTTGTTGCTTGTTGATGCAAAATCATCACTAGGAAGTGACTGTGTGATCAAATACCACTTTCGTTAGTTTTGCAGATTTTCCCTTGTGAGGCTGAAGCTGTGTTTTTTGCAGTGACAAAATTCTTTGCAGTGTTCTGTAATGGCGTTTGATTCTCTTTCACAGATTGTCACTGAAAAGCTTGACAAGAACAACTTTCAAGCATGGAAGTTTAGAATGACGAATTTCCTTATGGGAAAAGGATATTGGGAATTTGTTTGCAGGAAATGAAGAAGAACCAGTTCTTCCTGATGTTCCCAATCAACAACAAATGCAGACATTTAAAGGATGGCATGAGAGAGCTAGAAAAGTTATGTACTGGCTGTTTATCAGTATTTCAGAACCTATGATTGTGCATATTTAGGATGCAAGTACGCCGAAGGAGGCATGGGATACTTTGTCAAAAATGTATAGCACAAATACGCGAGCCAAGAAAATGCAGCTCAAGCAAGAGTTGCACAATGTGCAAAGAGAAAGTATGAGCATCAATGACTACCACATGAAGGTGAAGAAGATTGCAGATGCATTTGCTTCCATTGGGTCGCCAGTGGAAGATGATGATTTAGTTTCTGTGACCTTGAATGGTATAGGAAAGGATTATGCACAGTTCCGGACATCCATTTCCATCCGTGAAAGATTTCTTGATTTTGAGGAGTTAATTGCTCTTCTAATTTTTGAGGAGCAAAGAAATGGTGGTGCATCTTCTTCAGGAGGAACTTCAAAAGAAACTGTCTTCTACTCAAATGCTGGAAGAGGTAGAGACAGAGGTAGAGGAGGCCGATCTGGAGGCCGTGGTAGAAATCAGAATATGTAGCACACTCAAGAAAACCAGTCCTATGGAGGAGGACGTGGTAACTCTAGAGGCAGGGGGAGCCAAAGAGGTCGTGGTGGATGGCAAAGAGGCCAAAATGCAAACAGCAATGTTGAATGCTACTATTGTGGTAAAATGGGTCATATGGGTAAAGACTGCTATAAAAAGTAGAATGACATCATGAATGGAAAATTGCAACAAGGGAATTATGCATCTTCTAGTAGACAGGGTGATGACAGAAATGAGCATGTGTTTATGGTGCAGCACATGAACAATTATGTGACAAGTGCAGAAGAAAGCAACGAAGTGTGGTATGTCGACTCAGGTGCGTCAAACCACATGACATGTCATGCAAAATGGATGCAGGATGCAAGGAAAATGGAAAAACTAGGATTTGTGGAGACTGGTGATGATACTGCATATCCTATTGTGTAGATTGGAAAAATTCCTTTGTCTATGCAGGATGGGAAAAACAAATACCTGTCAGATGTATTTCATGTCCCAAATATCACCAAGAATCTGGTTTTTGTTGATCAAATGGTTGAGCAGGGCTTGCAGGTCAGATTTAATCCTCATGGATGCTTTGTTGAGGATATGAAAAATAAAGGTCGCTTGATAGCAAAAGGAAAGAAGGGCAGAATGTTTACGTTGGATGCAGACATGCTTGAACTGAGTGCAGCAATGTTTGCACATGGGACCCATGTAGTTGCAGATATTGATATCTGGCATAAACGCATTGGTCATGTTAATGTACAGCGACTTAAATCAATGCAGGCCCAAAATATTGTTGCAGGATTGCCTAAATTCAAGGTTGCAGAAATGCATAAGGTATATGAAGCTTGTCAATTTGGAAAACAGGCAAGGAAACCATTTCCTAGACATGTTCAAGAGAGTAAGAAGACATTGGAATTAATCCACTCTGATGTGTGGACTACTAAAGCTGCATCTATTGGAGGCTGTCATTATTTGTCACTTTTATTGATGACTATAGCAGAAAAGTGTGGGTGTATTTTATGAAAAAGAAAAGTGAAGTGTTCGGGCATTTCAAAACTCTTAAAGCTATGGTTGAAAAAGAAATAGGCCTACAAATAAAATGCCTAAGGTCAGATGGAGGGGGAGAGTACCTCTCAAATGAGTTTGCAAGGTTCCTGCAGGAGCATGGCATAAAGCAGCAATATTCATGTAGTCATACCCCACAACAAAATGGAATTGCTAAAAGGAAAAATAGGCATATTGGAGAGGTGTCTCATGCCATGCTCAATGAAAAAGACCTGCCATATTTTTATTGGGCTGAAGCAGTTGCTACAACAGTCTACATAATGAACAGGACTCCCACTGCAGCAATACATGGCATGACTCCAGAGGAGAGGTATACTGGTAGGAAACCAGATATTTCTCATTTGAAAATTTTTTGTTGCATTGCCTATGTTCATGTGCCAGATGAGTTGAGATCCAAGTTGGATCCAAAAGCTGAGAAGTGCATCTTTATTGGTTACTCTCTACAGCAGAAAGGGTATAGATGCTATAACCCCTCTACTCGTAAGTTTACAGTGAGCAGAGATGTTATTTTTTATGAGATGAGTAGCTGGTATAAACTAGTAAATGTGATTGACAATGTAAATGCACAAAATGGTAATGCTGCACAGATTTCACAGCAGCAGTCACAAAATATTAGTGGACCTGGAGTATCCTCTAGTAGTGGTTCACATTCTTCGCCATGGATAGGCAGATTGAGATCAGGAGAATCTCCTCAAAATAATGTAAATAGTGGTATACAGGTTTCACGAAAAGGAAAAGAGAAGGTAGATCAGCCCATGTTTGATGTGAATGCAGGTCACTCTTATGTAGATGGTGAATCCAGTGGCTCAGAACAGAGCATTGATGATGAGTTGGGTATTCCTTCTATTGTTACACCTAGAGTAAGGAAGACCAGGGATGTTTTGAGAGCACCTGGAAGTGAACCTACTTTGCGCAGGTCTACCAGAGCTAGGTATCCTGTGGATAGGCTGAAATATGATGGATTTACAGCCATTCACTATGCCTATATAGTCAAAGTGATACAGGAACCAAAACCCACTTCTTTTGAGCAAGCCATGGGAAAAGAAAAATGGGAGAAAGCCATGGATGAAGAAATGGATGCTTTGGAAGCAAATGCTACATGGAAATTGGTACATTTGCCTAAAGATAAGAATGCTTTGGAAGCAAATGCTACATGGGAATTGGTACCTTTGCCTAAAGATAAGAATGCAATTTGTTGTAAGTGGGTTTATAAGGTGAAGCACAATGCAAATGGTTCTGTGAATAGATACAAGGCAAGATTAGTAGTCAAGGGATATGCACAAACATATGGCATTGATTATGAAGAAACATTCAGTCCGGTTGCAAGGATGGCAACCGTAAGAGCAGTCATTGCTATGGCTACATCAAAGGGATGGTCTTTACATCAGATGGATGTAAAGAATGCTTTCTTGCATGGTGATTTGCAAGAAGAAGTCTATATGGAGCAGACACCAGGTTATGTGCATGCTATTCATCCTGAGTTTGTTTGTAGGTTGAAGAAAGCCGTGTATGGCTTGAACCAAGCACCTAGAGCATGGTCTGACAAGATAGGAGAGTATCTTGTCACTATTGGCTTTCAGATTTCCAAGGCAGATTTATCACTTTATGTGAAAAAAATAGAGAAAGGTATTATGCTACTTGTCATTTATGTTGATGATTTGATTATCACAGGTGATAGTGATGAAGATATCCTTCATGTGAAAATGCTATGGAAGCAGAAGTTTGAGATGAAGGATTTGGGAGAGCTGCGTTATTTCTTGGGCATTGAGGTGATAAGATCACCAAGTGGGATATGGCTCCTACAGAGGCAGTATGGATTGGACATGCTGTCCAAATATGGGATGACAGGCTGTAAGCCTATTTCAGTTCCTTTGGAGCAGAATGTGAAGCTGAGCGCAGATGCAGGTGAGCTTCTGGAAGACCCTACTATATATAGGCGCATAGTAGGAAGTTTGGTTTATATGACTATTACTAGGCCTGATTTGAGCTATGTTGTTGGATTGGTAAGTCAGTTTATGCAGGCTCCAAGGAAACCGCATTTGGATGTGGCTAGATGCATACTCAGGTATGTGAAGTCCACATTGCAGTATGGACTATTTTATGAGACTGGGGTTCAGATACAATTGCATGGATACACTGATGCTGATTGGGATGATAGTATTTCTGATAGACGATCTACTAGTGGATATATGTTCTCTTTTGGGAGTGCTGCAGTCACTTGGAGCAGCAAGAAACAACCTACAGTTGCCTTGTCGAGAACATATGTTGAGTACAGGGGTGCAGCAATGGCTGCATGTGAGGTAGCTTGGTTGCATAAGCTACTTTATGATATGCATCAGTCTATAGATGGGCCAGTTGTCATTTATTGTGACAACATGAGTAGTATACACTTGGCAAATAACCCAGTCTATCATGCTAGAACAAAGCAAATTGAGGTGCATTATCACTATGTGCGAGAGAGAGTTTTACTAGGTCTTATTGATCTAGTTTATGTCGGCACAGAGGATCAGGTAGCTGACATATTTATGAAGGCATTGGGCGCAGAGAAGCTGCGCAAGTTCAGAGACCTGCTTGGTGTGCAGGAATTGGGATTGAGCTCGAGGGGGAGTGTTGAGATATCGAGCTCCACTCATGATATGCCAGGGTGACCGTTGTGCATTTATGTCATCGACTTGTTAGTTGCAGATGCAGTTGGTATACCGCCCATGAATAATAGCTAGATGACAGCTATCCTTATCTACTCTAGTTCGTGGTTCAGTCAGTATGACACCTTAGTTAGTTGAGTTTGGTTTGAGACCCATATATAGGGTTCTTCTATTTCTTTGTATGAGTGTTCTTTTTGGCTTACACAACTAAGAAGAGGAAAACTATTTTCAGCCTCCACCCTTATGTGTATTCCCCCATTGTGCAAGCAAGAAAGCTACAAGTGAGACTCCTTCCTTCTCTCCCACAATCTTGACACTTGTGTGAGGGGCTTTTGTAGAGGCCTTGAGGTTACACTGTTTCCTACTTGTGGAATAGTAGGGACACCGGGAGTATCAAGTTGCATCGGTTTAGGGGCAATAGGCTACTGCAATTTTGGTCCATAGACCTATTGAGGCTCGTTGGGTTTAGTGACTTATAGTTTAGGTAGCTTTTGAGTTCTAGGTGGCTTTGAGGGTTTTGGGGATGGGTTAGGAGTTGGTGGTTGAGGCGAGCATGGCACTCATGATCTTGTTAAAATATGCAGATCTAGAGCATGGCTATGGCGGGTTGTAAGCATAGACTAAACTCATGATGAAATTGACTGAAGACCACAACTGTTACACAAGTGAAATAGGTTCCAAGATGGCAGCTTGGACTCATAAACACAATCTTGTGTAGGACTGACAAAGACAAGACACTTAACTGAAAGTACAAAGCATCATGATATTGTATTCATTCTCTATGAAAAAGTGGTAGTCAAGTACAATGCTTTATAGTTGTTGGATGGGTACAGTTTTCCCTTTTCGTGCAAATAGGATTCATTCTGCTTACATGTCCTAAGCCCAGAACTGCCTCATACAAAGAGGCTACAATAGGTGTGATTGCAAATATCTCAACACCCCTCCTAAATCACAACCAGAAAGTACAAAGTCAGTAGAGGCTTTAGTGAAAGTAACACCTGCAAAATGTGGGCACACCATAACATGGAAAAACACCAAAGGCTGTCGCAGAAAAGGCTAACTGTGGGTACCACAAACATGATGGTCATCCACAAGCTGTAGCAAGGGCCTTATAGCGGCTGTAGTACAAGGCTACATGAGGAGTTTATGAGCTTATGATAAAGACATTTGGGCTAAGCAAATACAAGGCTAAAAAAGTTAGTAAAAAATAGGATCAAGGACCGTGAGGCTCTTGTGGTTTTTAGCATTTCTTTTGACATAATCTGATTTTTATAATGCACTTTACATATAGGATGCATTTATTTTAAAAGTTAAAGGGTTCAGTAGCACGAGTATGCTTGATGTTGTCCCCTATGCAACAAAGCAAATACACTAATAATATGAAAGTCATGAAAAGAATTGGTTGTGTTGTATCAAACGAGTATCAGCTCCTCCTGGATTGCATAGCACCTGGTTTTATAAATGTTGACCCTTGTTAAGAGCGTGAGAAGTCCCAAGCTATAGGTTTAGCACGTTCATTTCTTTGGGGATTAATACACTGAGGATTATACTTCATCTCCTGGAACGATTTTTATAAAGAGAGGACTATATTTCACATGTGTTATATGTTTGAACATTGCATCTTGGGGCCAATCCTTCAGCTATAGGAGAGTCGTAGTGGAGCCATAGCAATCAGCTAGGGGGTGCTCCTTGTGTGTGTAATACGAGGTCCTAGACACCAATCTCTTTTGGTACTCCCTATGAGTTGGGAAGGGATTTGTTGGACTATAAACAGTACACATGTGTGTTTAAGTTAAGTCAATGTGTATAGCCTCCAGACACTCCTAGTCAAGGCCATGGGGTATTGTTTTGTTTGAGCATAGAGGCCTCAACTAGAGACAGAGAGCTAGTGTCGGGCCCATTTTTGGTCCCGAAAAGTGGTGTGTTTGTCGGGAGATGCTAATAAGTGGCAACTTTTGAAACTTGGTTAATAGGGACCAATTATTTAGTGTATGTCAAAAGATAGTGAAATAGATCCAAAAGACTATCAAGTCGAGATTCAAAAGCAAGAAAGAGCTAAAAGGTCTAGATGGTAGGCGGAAATTGTTAAGAGGTATTCCCCTTAACGGAGTAGCCCAATATCCCTACGAGAGACGGTTCTTAGCAACCCTAGTTCTACAAGTAGTTCTTCAAGAGGAGGAGGAAGCTCTAGTACTTCCCCTCCCCTAATAGGTTAGCCTACTTTGAGTGGAGTAGTAGTCTCATTAGTTCAGAGACCCTTAGTAAATTCAGTTGTTGGCATGGTACAACCTATTGCAATTCCTGTAGGGACATTGGATTTGCAAGCCTTAGGATTCCCTCTACCCATTTTCAATGGGTCAGTAGAGAAAGATGCGGAACTCCACATTAGTGAGTTCCAAAAGTTAATGTTCAACTGCCAAATTCAAGATGAGGGATATCTGATGATGTTCTTTAATATGACTCTGAAAGGAAGAGCAGTAGTATGGTATCACAGTAGCCTAGAAACTGGAACCATAACTACAATGTATCTAATTTTTGTTACCTTCTAAAGAGAGTTTGCCCCTGAAAGAGGTGACCAGTATTGGCTACATATTCTCAATGTAACATGTCAAGAACCTCATGAGAATGTTTGAGTGTATGCCAAGAAGCTGAAAGAAGTGTTTTGCAAGTTTCAAACCTATATTCCCATTCTAGGTCTACTGCTCAACTACATTAATTTTTACATGGGTTGGACTTTAATATCCAGGTGTAGTTGAGTAGTGTTACTCTTGCTGACATTGTTATTGCTATTACATGAGAAGAGGAGGTAGAGTCACGATTACAAGTGGCCTACACATCTAGGACAAACTTGGATTCGAGTTTAGGGTCTTGGAAATAATTTGGCATCGACTAATGGAAGTCAAGGGGCACCCATGACCAATTTAAATAGGAGAGAAAGCATAGTGTAGAGTGTACCCATGTTGCTAGCTCCTTCTAATGTGACCATGCCAATAGCTAGCTAGATGGCTCCACTAAATAATGGAATCCAAATGAGAAAACCTAATGTCATTCCAATTAATCAGTCAGGATTTGGTCCCTAATTAGCTAGTTAGGCTAATTGAATGGCAAGTAGATGATCATGGCTATGAGTTGAGTGCATGAAATGTTCTTGGTGAAGTCAAGGACACGATGAAGCATTATACTGATATGATTATAGAACAATATAGACAAATAGCTGTAGATGTTAATTTCCTAAAGAAGCAGCAAAACTTGATAGGAAGTCGACGCCCTAAAGAGGGTGCTCAATCAAGATTTAGTTGTAAATGGTGTGGCGATTAACACTTTTCGAGAAATTGCCCTAATGCCAAACGTGACACATGAACTGAGGCTTCTAATTTGTGAGCTATTATAAGAGGAAAAAAGGTTAAAGGAGGTGCTAGGGATAATGTAAAACCTGTTGAGATAAACCCTATATAGGATGATAAGGGAATGCAGGTCCTTAACCCTGATGTGGAGCTGGTCCTCTAAAGGCTTCTAATGGCAAAGGTGACTGCAATAAGGTGCTGCCAAGGAAGAAGGTACAAGCTAAGAAAGAGGCACCAAAGCCTATTCAGTGGAAACCAAGAGAAAGAATGGTTTTATGGGAGAAGAAAACCATCACTAATTATCACTGATTTTATTTAGCGAGTTCTCCTTGCAAGGTAAAGCCTGATGTGAATCTGCTACAATTAATCAAGTTATCTCTAGGAGTGCATAAAGAGTTCAAGAAGCTTCTTTGCACTAGGTATATTGTTGAGCCCTTGGGAATAGCTTGAGTGGAAAATGATTGATTTGAATATGCTGAAAAGCATTGCCCAAGGATAGCAACATATGTTGATGGCATATTAGTGGAACATGCCATTGTGGACACATGATCCTCCATCAACATTATGAGCTCAAAATTGATGGAAAGGCTACGACTGGGAATCCAGAAGGATGCCTCCACAATTCTCCAAATGGCTTCTGGCAGTTAAGGCAATGTGAGGGTTGCATTACCAGAGTCCATGTGACTGTTGCTAATGTGGAATGCATTATGGACTTTAGGGTCATTAGGTTTACAGAGAGTGGCCAAGCTATCAAGTATTATTAGGAAGACCATGGATCTTGTAATCTGACACTGTCAAGTTGATATACCACTGATATACTCGCTAGTTGTCTGATTTTTTTTAGAGGTACCCGACGTTTGATAATGGATGCATATCTTGAATCTCCTCAAAGTGAGAAATTACCTTTATCTTCGTCAGAATTAGATGCATTAGAGGATCCATCTGGTATAATGGGACTTCATCAAAATGATGAATCAAAAGAGGGATCCACTACAAAGGATGTCTACCAAGTGACTCTAAATGAACTTATAGAAGCTCAAGATAGAATAAGAGACTTGGATGTGATTGAGTTGGACCTTGGTACATAGGATGAGCCACAACCAATTAAATTAGGGTCTATGCTCAGTCTAGAAGAAAGGAAGGACTATGTGTCCTTAATCCAAGAATTCCATGATATTTTTTCTTGGAGCTATGATGAGCTAAGGAGTATTCCTCCTAGTCTTGGCTATGCATACCATTCCCTTAAAGGAAGGTAGCTGCCTTGTATGACAAAAAGTGAGGTGTATGCCTCATGAGATAAGGGATAGAATATTTGAGGAGCTACAAATTTTGCATAAGATTGGCTTGATATTTGCAGTACAACACATAAAGTGGTGTTCACTGGTAGTTATCAAGAAAAAGAAAAATGATCAAATCAAGCTTTGCATAGATTTTAAGGATCTCAATAAATAGATGGTCAAAGATTACTATCCGCTACCGTTTATTAATCAGATTCTAGATCAGTAGCGGGTAGAGATATCTATTCACTTATGGATCACTTTGTTGGATATAACCAAATTGCTATTTGTATAAGAGATTTTTCCTAGATGATGAAATAACATCTTTTGCATTCTTGTTCTTTTGTTTATTATCTTCATCAAGAAGAGAGCGTTCAATATCTTTCTGTGACAAATTAGGTACATTGTTGAGAGACAAGATTTTCATAAGGATCCTGGTACATTGTTGAGAGACAAGATTTTCATAAGGATCTTGGTTTATTATCTTCATCAAGAAGAGAGTGCTCAATATCTTTCTGTGACAAATTAGGTACATTGTTGAGAGTAGAGACAAGATTTTCATAAGGATCCTGGTTTACACTAGCAAGGAGTACATCAATGGCTTCATCTGCATCTATTGTTTTCTTCAGAGTGGCAAGTTATGTTTTTAGACTTTTGAATTTGTTAATATGCATAGTCATTGAAGTGCTATTTTTTATGTCAAGCTTATAGTATTGCATTAACAACTTGACCTTAGAGTTTTTGGCTTGACTTCCAAAGATCATGTCAAGCTCATCCCAAGCCTTTTTAGTATCTCTGATGCCAGAGATATGATGTAATACATCATTAGATAGTCCCCAGGCAATGATGCTTAGAGCCTTGTTGTTCATCTTTTTCCACTCCTTTGTGTTGATCTGGTCTTCTTCATTGAACCCATCTTCATCATCTTCCTTCTTCCTATATGCATCATCCTCAAACAAGTCCCACAAGTCCTTCCGCATAAGGTGGTACATGGTCTTCTCCAGGCGTGAAATCCTTCTCCATTGAGCTTGGCTATTTGTTTGAGTTTTGCCATGTTGATCAGCTTCAATGAGTGAGATGAGACCAGCAGTGAGTTGATTCTTGAATGTGTCAAAGGGCACAAGAAATAGTAGTGTTAAACAACACTAGCTAGTATCAAGAGATACTAGTAAAACTTAATGTTGTTTGCTTGAGCTTTGAGTTCTCAATATCTTGAAATTTTCATCAATCTTCTCAACTTCAAAATGGCTTCACTTGATTGAGTTTGATCAGTTAAACCAAGTTGACTTGTAGTGTGCTGAAAACCACAAGGAGTGGTAGCATAAAATTTCACTATGCTTGATGCTTGTCCTTTAGAGTCAAAGATTCAAATCTTCAAAAGATTTCCAAGGCTTGCTTGTTGGATACTAAAATCTTGTTGGAGATTTAATTAATGTATCTGAAGGTCAGAACCTTGCTTGAGTTTAGTTGGTGAAGAAAAAAAGTAAAATATGGGCTAGATGAAACTTGGCTATGGTGTATGTATATTAGGGTTTTCTGCAGGTTTGATTGAGGTAGCTCATATATGGACCTTCAATTGCCATAAACTTGTAAGACAAATCGTGCTACGTGGAGAGAGATCATGTTGTACGATTAGCATAGGCGTAGTTCTAAATAATGTGATAAATTTCAGCAATGCTGAAGCCATGGAGCAGCAATGTTGCCAATTGAGGTGCCAAAGAGAAGTTCTGTGAGTCAAGAAACACTTCTCTAGAATGAATTTTTGTGAGATATTGACTGTGGAGAGAGAATTAGATACTGCAAAAAGACAAGGTACTGTTGTCCATGGCAGCCACCATGAAAGCTCCAATGAAGGTGAAGTAGGAAATGAAGTCTTCAACTAATACCAAGCTAGGCAGAAGTGAAAGGGAGCCGGAGAAGCAGAGTGAGAAGCTGACCATGCTTAGCTGATCTTTGATACCATGTTAAAATGTTGGATCTAGAGCATGGAAGAAGTTATGGTGGATGGAAGATGAAGGCTAGATTCATGTTGACATAGACAATGAGTAGACAACTGTTACACAAGTGAATTAGGTTCCAAGTTGGAAACTTGGACTCATAAATAAAATCTTGTGTAATGGACTGACAATGACAATGACACTAACTGAAAGAGGAAAACATCATGATATTGCATTACTCATTGTGAAAGTACAATGCTTTATAGTAGTTGGGTTATTCCACTCTCCTTACTGTGCATATGGGATTTGGAACATCTCTTCCTAGAGCATACATCATTTGTCATTTCTCAACATGGAAGACCATGCTAGATGACCTAGATGCCATCTCCGCTATCGTGAAAGGAGACTCATAGGCTGACAATTCCTATGCGCTACTAACAAAGTATATCCCTTGCCTTGAGGACAAGCAAGATTAGATGCATGTGCTAGCCACCATCAATTTTTTGTTCTCAGATGACAAGAAAAGTATAAGTAGGCTGTCAGGGTAGTCGATGAGTTCTAAGAAGTCAAAGGATCTTAGCTACTACTAAAGAGTAGGATCCCACCATTAGTGCCACTCTACATGATGGCTAGGTGGTCTAGCAATCAACCAACACCAATGCACCCACCACACAAGCCTCCAATGCTAGAACCCCTTGTGAACATAAGAGTAGCCACCATCATCGAGATAAAGAATGAGGATAAGGAAGCAATAGCACCTATCTACCTATGCATATCAGTGACTGCCTAGAAGACACACACCTTTGATGCACTTGTTGACGAGAGAGATAACTTAAATATCATTACACACCATCATTGGACCCTCATCGGTCAGCCCCAACTACAGCTTTCTAATGCTAAAATGAATCTGTTTGGGGGATAGTCCTACTCTTGTTGGGAAAGTGAAAAATAGTAGTCTCTATCGAGACTAAAATCCTACCTATGATATTCTATGTGTTGCCTAACACTAAGGTTGCCGGTAAAGAATCATTGCTAGGACATGCATTCAAGAAACAAGCACATTGCAATGTTGAATGTGACTCATAATGCATTCACCTCACCATTGGCAATGTTCGGATAGTGACAGCTTTTAGCAAGGATAGTGCAACTCCAACAAAGATTGAAATGCCAATGGTAGATGAATATAGTGTTATGTCTAAGGAGGGGGGTCATGACTTGTCCCACCCTTCCAAGACAAACTAGCCTCCACAACCCAAAGGAGACACATCCAGGACCACAGAGCAGCAGCTCAAATGGGTGCCCAAATGACAACTACAACAATCGCCTAGAAGCCAAATCGCATGAACCCATAACCATAGAACCTCATGGCCTAGGCCTAGGGGACAAAATTGGAGCTACAGAAGCAGATGCCTACTTGGAGTATAACCCAAACTTCTACGATTGGCTCATGATGAAGTAAAGCATAACAAGCATGTGCTTAATGTCCTTCACCCTTCATCCTCCAATCTTAGGAAGGATTTTCATGACTCCCAGGGGGAGGGGGTAAGGTGGAAAAGAAGACACGACTCGAACCTTAAACCAAATTTTAAAAGCAAAAGGATGGATACAAGTTGATTTTACTTAAGGAGAATTTTTATGTAATTCTTGGTTGAACTATGTTGAATGCTTGAAGAAAAATTTTCATTCTATACTTGAGCACTTCAGATTTCCATTGCATATAAAGAATTGCAAGAGGCTAGGGCACAGAAAAACAAGGAGTCAACTAAAAGGTTGATGAGGCAGAAAATTGACTCCTTGGAACCCTCCAAGAGTAGGAACAATTGAAAGATGAGCTAAATTGTCATAAACAAGATGATGAGAATATGTTGGCAATCTAGAGATAACAAGAGGAAGTGGTGACAATGCTATCATAGGAGGTGGGGGCTAGAGTCAAGGAAAGATGGAGAAGGCTGAGGCCTAGGAAGAGAGAAATCTTGGAAGGATCAAAGACTTGGCCGAATGCCTCGCCCTAGTAGAGAGTGAGAGAATCATGGTTAAAGCAAGGGCCAAAGCACTGGAGGCAAGGCTAGAAGTCCAACAACATGCCTTCCTAAACACAGTGACTCATGTAACTTCGACTAGATATGAGGACTCCATGAAAGGGCTAAAGAGGAAGTTGGATATCTCAAGGAGAGCCATAATGTATGGGATCTAAGAGCACACCCCTAGAACCAGCACTAGCCCAACCTGGGTGCAACAAAGGAAACTTCTGATGCAAGTAGGGTTCTCAAAGGAAGAGTTAGAGAAACTTGGAATTGGAGAGCAAGAGCACCACGAGAGCAACCAACCATAGTAGCCCAAGCAGAATCACCAAGGGAAGAAGGGCCCAATTTTTAGCAACTTGATGACATCGAGGCACACATCTTGGTGAACAGAGCATGCCCCCACCTCCATCAACAGAAGAAGAAGGCCAAGAAGAAGAAGATCCTACCATCGCAAAAATAATGATTAAGGCCAAAAGAAAACACAGGGAGTTGGCTAAACTCACGAATGAGGAGGAAGTCTAATGAATGCTAGACCACAAGAAGTACCCGATGTCTAGATGTTGCAAATTGAGGAACAACTATCTATCAATTGGGCACATGAATTGAACCATTAGGAGTAGTGGGAGAATGGGTGTGGGCCTTTTGAATTTGAATTCTTGTACCTTGAATCAAGTGCTACCTCCACAAGTGGTTGAAGGAGCCATCTAGCTCTCAAAGAGGCTAGGGAAGAAATGGCTAGATGAGAGAGTTAAAAATCCCATAGTATAAGAAGAGAGTCTACAAAGTACTAGGAGGATAAGTGTAAAGAAGGACTAATCTAACAATTGAAATGAATAGGAAAATAAAAAATACTCTAAGCTACAAATGACAAGAAATGAACAAAACTGAGATTCCAGCATGGCCATGCCATGGAACAACTTCCATTACCATAGCACAATGTAGCCATGGATTGTCATCCAAGTACAAGAAAATGTGAAAGATAAGAGAGATGAAATTTTTGATAATGCCAAAGAATGATGCTACATTAGCACTTATTGCCTTTTATACTAAAACCTAAGTCCTTTTTCTCTAGACTCAAGTATTTACAAAATTTTATACTTGGAATAGGCTTTAACTCTCATGTTGATAATTTGCTTCATTACAAATCATCCCCTCCTAGAGATGTTTTGTCCTAAAACTGAAGATATTGAGTAGTAGGCAAGTCGATAATGAAGCAAATTATGTCAATGAAGATCCATAAGTATGTGGAAGCACTTTGTGTGAAGAAACAATATAATGAACCTGAAACATTGAATTGACTGCTTGCTATCCTAACAAGGCTGCATCAGTAGATTTGCCATAACTATTTGACTAGAGTGTTTAAATTCAGTGTTTGAAGAGTAAAAATGAAATACACACGTTGAGGCATCATCTCATACCATCAAGATCACTTTTTGATGTCATTAAGGTAATTTAATCAATAACAGTATTTTAAAATAGCAAGTTGTCCCTGCACAGATTATGATCATTCATCTTGCAAAAGCCATGGGAAAGCATCCAAATAAGAAGAAGGTTGCCAAATGGACTCTTCCATAGGTAGACCCTTCCATTTGATCAAGAATTCAGTGAGATTTTGGTTCCTAAGAATCTTTTCACACTTCCTAATATCTTTTCAGGTTCATAGACAATTAGTCCATCTACATCAAGTGATGGAAGCTCTTCAATGTCAAGATTGTGGGAGAGAAGGAAGGAGTCTCGCTTGAAGCTTTCTTGCTTGCACAATGGGGGAAGACACACAAGGGTGGAGGCTGAAAACAGTTTTCCTCTTCTTAGTTGTGTAAGCCAAAAGAACTCAAGTACAAAGAAATAGAAGAACCCTATATATGGGTCTCAAACCAAACTCAACTAACTAAGGTGGCATACTAACTGAGCCACGAACTAGAGTAGATAAGGATAGCTATCATGTAGCTATTATTCATGGGCGGTGTACCAACCGCGTCTGCAACTGACAAGTCGGTGACATAAATATACAACGGTCACCCTGGCGTATCACGAGTGGAGCTCGATATCTCAACACTCCCCCTCGAGCTCAATCCCAATTCCTGCACACCAAGCAGGTCTCTGAACTTGCGCAGCTTCTCTGCGCCCAATGCCTTCGTGAATATGTCAGCTACCTGATCCTCTGTGCTGACATAAACTAGATCAATAAGACCTAGTAAAACCCTCTCTCGCACATAGTGATAATGCACCTCAATGTGCTTTGTTCTAGCATGATAGACTGGGTTATTTGCCAAGTGTATACTACTCATGTTGTCATAATAAATGACAACTGGCCCATCTGTATACTGATGCATATCATAAAGTAGCTTATGCAACCAAGCTACCTCACATGCAGCCATTGCTGCACCCCTGTACTCAGCCTCTGTGCTCGACAAGGCAACTGTAGGCTGTTTCTTGCTGCTCCAAGTGACTGCAGCACTCCCAAAAGAGAATACATATCCACTGGTAGATCGTCTATCAGAAATACTACCAGCCCAATCAGCATCAGTGTATCCATGCAACTGTATCTGAACCCCAGTCTCATAAAATAGTCCATACTGCAATGTGGACTTCACATACCTAAGTATGCGTCTAGCCGCATCCAAATGTGGTTTCCTTGGAGCCTGCATAAACTGACTTACCAATCCAACAACATAGCTCAAATCTGGCCTGGTAATAGTCATATAAATCAAACTTCCTACTATGCGTCTGTACATAGTAGGGTCTTCTAGAAGCTCACCTGCATCTGTGCTCAGCTTCACATTTTGCTCCAAAGGAACTGAAATAGGCTTACAGCCTGTCATCCCATATTTGGACAGCATGTCCAATCCATACTGCCTCTGCAAGAGCTGTATCCCACTTGGTGATCTAATCACCTCAATGCCCAAGAAATAACGCAGCTCTCCCAAATCCTTCATCTCAAACTTCTGCTTCAATAGCATTTTCACATGAAGGATATCTTCATCACTGTCACCTGTCATAATCAAATCATCAACATAAATGACAAGCAGCATAATACCTTTCTCTGTTTTTCTCACATAAAGTGAGAAATCTGCCTTGGAAATCTGAAAGCCAATAGTGACAAGATACTGTCCTATCTTGTCAGACCATGCTCTAGGTGCTTGCTTCAAGCCATACAAGGCTTTCTTCAACCTACAAACAAACTCAGGATGAACAGCATGCACATAACCTGGTGGCTGCTCCATATAGACCTCTTCTTGCAAATCACCATGCAAGAAGGCATTCTTTACATCCATCTGATGTAAAGACCATCCCTTTGATGCAGCCATAGCAATGACTGCTCTTACGGTTGCCATCCTTGCAACCGGACTAAATGTTTCTTCATAGTCAATGCCATATGTTTGTGCATACCCCTTGACTACTAATCTTGCCTTGTATCTGTTCACAGAACCATCAGCATTGTGCTTCACCTTATAAACCCACTTACAGCCAATTGCATTCTTACCTTTAGGCAAAGGTACTAACTCCCATGTAGCATTTGCTTCCAAGGCATCCATTTCTTCATCCATGGCTTTCTCCCATTTTTCTTTTCCCATGGCTTGCTCAAAAGATGTGGGTTCTGGTTCCTGTATCACTTTGACCATATATGCATAGTGAATGGCTGTAAATCCATCATATTTCAGCCTATCCACAGGATACCTAGCTCTTGTAGACCTGCGCAAAGTAGGTTCACTCCCAGGTGCTCTCAAAACATCCCTGGTCTTCCTTACTCTAGGTGTAACAATAGAAGGAATACCCAACTCATCATCAATGCTCTGTTCTGAGCCACTGGATTCACCATCCACATAAGAGTGACCTGCATTCACATCAAACATGGGCTGATCAACCTTCTCTTTTCCTTTTCGTGATACCTGCATACCACTATCTGCATTGCTTTGAGAAGATTCTCCTGATCTCAATCTGCCTGTCCATGGCGAAGAATGTGAACCACTGCTAGAGGATGCTCCAGGTCCACTAATATTTTGTGACTGCTACTGTGAATTCTTTGTAGCATTACCATTTTGTGCATCTTCATCATCAATCACATTTACTGGTTTATACCAGCTACTCATCTCATCAAAAACAACATCTCTGCTCACTGTAAACTTACGAGTAGAAGGGTTATAGCATCTATACCCTTTTTGCTGCAGAGAGTAACCAATAAAGATGCACTTCTCAGCTTTTGGATCCAACTTGGATCTCAGCTCATCTGGCACATGTACATAGGCAATGCAACCAAAAATTTTCAAATGAGAAATATCTGGTTTCCTACCAGTATACCTCTCCTCTGGAGTCATTCCATGTATTGCTGCAGTGGGAGTCCTGTTCATTATGTAGACTGCTGTAGCAACTGCTTCAGCCCAATAAAAATCTGGCAAGTCTTTTTCATTGAGCATGGCACGAGATACCTCTCCAATATGCCTGTTTTTCCTTTCTGCAATTCCATTTTGTTGTGGGGTATAACTGCATGAATATTGCTGCTTTATGCCATGCTCCTGCAAGAACTTTGCAAACTCATTTGAGAGGTACTCTCCCCCTCCATCTGACCTTAGGCATTTTATCTGCAAGCCTGTTTCTTTTTCAACCATAGCTTTAAGAGTTTTGAAATGCCCAAAAACTTCACTTTTCTTTTTCATAAAATACACCCAAACTTTTCTGCTATAGTCATCAATAAAACTGACAAAATAATGACAGCCTCCAAGAGATGCAGCTTTAGTTGTCCACACATCAGAGTGAATTAATTCCAATGGCTTCTCACTCTCTTGAACATGTCTAAGAAATGGTTTCCTTGCCTGTTTTCCAAACTGACAGGCTTCACATACCTTATGCATTTCTGCAACCTTGAATTTGGGCAATCCTGCAACAATATTTTGGGCCTGCATTGATTTAAGTCGCTGTACATTAACATGACCAATGCGTTTATGCCAGATATCAATATCTGCAACTACACCGGTCCCATGTGCAAACATTGCTGCACTCAATTCAGACATGTCTGCATCCAATGTAAACATTCTGCCCTTCTTCTTTCCTTTTGCTATCAAGCGACCTTTATTTTTCATATCCTCAACAAAGCATCCATGAGGATTAAATCTGACCTGCAAGCCCTGTTCAACCATTTGACCAACTGAAACCAGATTCTTGGTGATATTCGGGACATGAAATACATCGGACAGGTATTTCTTTTTCCCACCCTGCATAGACAAGGGAATTTTTCCAATCTGCACAATAGGATGTGCAGTATCATCACCAGTCTCCACAAATCCTGGTTTTTCCATTTTCCTTGCATCCTCCATCCATTCTGCATGACCTGTCATGTGGTTTGATGCACCTGAGTCAACATACCATACATCATTGCTTTCTTCTGCACTTGTCATAGAATTGTTCATGTGCTGCACCATGAACAAATGCTCATTTCTGTCATCACCCTGTCTACTAGAAGATGCATAATTCCCTTGTTGCAGTTTTCCATTCATGATGTCATTCTGCTTTTTATAGCAGTCTTTAGCCATATGACCCATTTTACCACAGTAGTAGCATTCAACATTACTGTTTGCATTTTGGCCTCTTTGCCATCCACCACGACCTCTTTGGCTCCCCCTGCCTCTAGAGTTACCACGTCCTCCTCCATAGGACTGGTTTTCTTGAGTTTGCTGCATATTCTGATTTCTGCCACGGCCTCCAAATCGGCCTCCTCTACCTCTGCCTCTACCTCTTCCAGCATTTGAGTAGAAGACAGCTTCTTTTGAAGTTCCTCCTGAAGAAGATGCACCACCATTTCTCTGTTCCTCAGAAATTAGAAGAGCAATCAACTCCTCAAAATCAGGAAATCTTTCACGAACTGAAATGGATGTCCGAAACTGTGCATAATCCTTTCCTAGACCATTCAAGGTCACGGAAACTAAATCATCATCTTCCACTGGCGACCCAATGGAAGCAAGTGCATCTGCAATCTTCTTCACCTTCATGTGGTAGTCGTTGATGCTCATACTTTCTCTTTGCACATTATGCAACTCTTGCTTGAGCTGCATTTTCCTGGCTTGCGTATTTGTGCTATACATTTTTGACAAAGTATCCCATGCCTCCTTTGGCGTACTTGCATCCTGATTATGCACAATCATAGAGTCTGAAATACTGATAGACAGCCAATACATAACTTTCCTGGCTCTCTCATGCCATGTTTTAAATGCCTGCATTTGTTGTTGATTGGGAACATCAGGAAGAACTGGTTCTTCTTCATTTCCTGCAACAAATTCCCAATATCCTTTTCCCATAAGGAAATTCGTCATTCTAAACTTCCATGCCTGGAAGTTGTTCTTGTCAAGCTTTTCAGTGACAATCTGTGAAAGAGAATCAGACGCCATTACAGAATACTGCAAGAAATTCTGTCACTGCAAAAAACACAGCTTCACCCTCACAAGCGCAAATCTGCAAAACTGGCGAAAGTGGTATTTGACCACACAGTCACTTCCTAGTGACGATTTTGCATAAACAGGAACCAAGGATGATTCTGAAACTCCCAATGTCTCTGCGCACAAGCATACGATGCAATTTCTACAGTAACTTTTCACCGACCTGTAGAACAGTGGTCGCACAGCATAGAACTGAGCCTTTTCTTGAGTACGTGCAGAAAACTTCCGTCTGCAAAACAGGCCCCGAAATGGCCTCCAATCAAAAAAACAAGGTCGCCGAGGGCTAAATTTCTCACCCGCAGCATATACTGCCCTCTTGCTTCACCGCGAAGGGCGTCTCAACCTGAGACAATGCACTCCTGCAATTTCCGGCTATGCTACCTGCAGAGATCTGCTCCCAAAACAGGAAATGAAAGCAACACTGCTCCTCTTACCAGACCACCGCGAGCTTGGCTTGCTTTCTTGAGCTCCTTACCACGAACAAGGCTCTGATACCATGTCAAGATTGTGGGAGAGAAGGAAGGAGTCTCGCTTGAAGCTTTCTTGCTTGCACAATGGGGGAAGACACACAAGGGTGGAGGCTGAAAACAGTTTTCCTCTTCTTAGTTGTGTAAGCCAAAAGAACTCAAGTACAAAGAAATAGAAGAACCCTATATATGGGTCTCAAACCAAACTCAACTAACTAAGGTGGCATACTAACTGAGCCACGAACTAGAGTAGATAAGGATAGCTATCATGTAGCTATTATTCATGGGCGGTGTACCAACCGCGTCTGCAACTGACAAGTCGGTGACATAAATATACAACGGTCACCCTGGCGTATCACGAGTGGAGCTCGATATCTCAACATTCAAGAACTTGTACATCCAGCCCAATATACTTCTTCAATTGTGATAAATGAAAAACATCATGTATGAGAGTAGATGAGGGTAATTGGAGCTTATATGCAAGCTCTCCAATCTTTTCCAACACCAAATATGGGCCATGAAATCTGTGAGCTAACTTATTATTTCCACCCTTAAGGGATGCATAATGAGTATTGGGCACCTTCAAGAAGACCCAATCTCCAACATTAAACTCCATGTGCCTCTGCCTATCATCAGCATAGGACTTCATGACATCTTGCGCCTTTCGTATGTTTTCTTTACATTGCTTCATAAGCATCTCCATTCTTTCTAACTCATCCTTCGCTTATGGATTCACGTCTTCATGAAACATGGTTGAAGGAATTTGAACCTTGTATCCATAAAGTGCTTCAAAAGGAGCCATCCCAATTCTCATATGATATGTGTTATTGTAGCAAAATTCAGCAAGATGCAATCAACCATCCCAAGATGATTGCGTGTCATGACAAAAATGCCTTAAGTACACTTCCACCCATCGATTAGCCCTTTCGGTTTGACCATTGGTTTGAGGGTGGTAAGCCATACTAGGGGTAAGGGTAGTGCCCATGGAAGTAAATAAACCCTTCCAAAAATTTCCCATAAATCTAGTGTCTCTATCTGACACTATCCTCAAAGGCATATAATGTAACTTGAACACTCCTCCCATGAATTGATCGGCTACTTGCTTTGCTGAAAATTGTGTCTTGGTTGGAATAACATGGGCTGATTTGGTAAGTCTATCCACCACAACAAAAATGCTATTCCAACCATGCCTTGTGGTAGGAAGGCTCATAATGAAGTCCATTGAAATGTTGGTCCATTTTCCTTGTGGGGTAGGCAAAGATTGAAGGAGACCGGCTTAGTAATAAAGAAGAATCTTTATTTTGTTGACATTCCAAGCAATGAGAAACATACTCCTTCACATCCTGCCATAAGCCTTTCCAATAGAAACTCTTGTGCACTTTGTCAAAAGTCTTAAAGAGACCAAGATGTCCAGCCAAGGGTGAATAATGCATCTCTTGAAGGACTTTCAGCTTAAAGCTTCTTTGAGGGATCAAATAGACCTTTCCTTTGTACCATAAAAGTCCATTATGCCATTTGAAGTTTGGATATTCTTCATTTACCCCTTGCTATAATTTCTGCATTATTGTGGCAGCATGCTCCTCCATCATGTATTCCTCTTGTATATCATTTTTTCAATCTTTATATATAGTGGAGACGATAGATACATTACATGCCCGGATCCTAGAGAGTGCATCCCCCACTACATTGTCTTTTCCAGCCATGTATGCTATCTCAAAATCATATGATTGAAGAGTTGCCAACCTCCTTCTTTGCTTAGGAGACAAGTTAGGTTGTGAGAGGAAGTACTTCAACACTCTATGGTCACTTTTCACTTTAAAGTGACTTCCATAGAGGTAATGATACCATTTTTTGACTGCATGTAGTATAGCTAGCATCTTTTGCTCATATACATTCATTGTCTCTCTTTTTCATCAAATTTTCTACTCTCATATGCAATGACACCATGTTCTTGGGATAAAATAGCCCCCAATCCTCTCACATGGCATCCGCATAGATCACAAAGACCTTAGAAAAGTCAGGACAAACCAATATGGGTGCTGAAATGAGGAGTTGTTTTTGCTCATTGAAGCTTTTGTTGGCTATTTCATCCCAAAAGAAGGCTTCTTTCTTTAACCTATCTGTTAATGGTGCAGCCACATGAGCATAATTCTTGATAAATCTTTGGTAAAAAGAAAATAAACCAAGAAAACCCCTCAATGAAGTGGTATTTGTTGGAGTAGGCCAATCTTTCACACATTGGACCTTTTTCGGGTTAACCTTGATGCCATTTTCTCTAACAATATGTCCCAAGTATTCTACTTCTTTGGTCATGAATGTACATTTGGTTGCTTTAGCAAACAACTTGTGACTCCTTAATATGTCAAAAACTTCTCTAATATGCTGTAAATGCTCCTCTTTGTCTCTATTATATATCAATATGTTGTCAAAGAACACCAAAAATGTCTTGAACAAAAGTGGCTGAAGTATCTTATTCATTAAAGCTTAGAATATGGCTGGAGCATTTGAAAGACCAAAGGACATAACCATAAAATGATACAATCCCCTCTCGTCCTAAATGCAGTCTTGTATTCATCCCCCTCCTTCATGCATATTTGATGGTATCCTGATCGCAAATCAATCTTTGAAAAGACCTTGGCATCCTTCAATTCATCTAAAAGATCACCAATCCTTGGTATTGGATACCTATTTTTGATAGAGGCATTGTTCAAATCCCAATAATCTATGCACATGCGGAATGAACCATCCTTCTTCTTGACTAGAAGAATGGGAGAAGCAAAGGGAGATCGACTTGGTTGTATAAGACTCATTTCAAGTAGCTCCTTTACTTGGCACTCAACTTTTTCTTTTTCCACCTTTGAAAGGCGATATGGAGGTTTATTGATAGGCTTGGTTTTTGGAAGCAAGTCGATGGGGTGATCCACTTCACGCTTTGGAGGAAGAGAGGTAGGTGGCTGAAATAAATCATCATACTCTTCCAACAATTTACAAAGACAAGGATCCATATCTTTTGAAGGAGTAAAGGGCTGATCCTCATCAACCTTTGATAAGAGAAGGGTAAACATACATGCCTTTTCATTAATCTCTCTCTTAATCTTCTTGGTGCTGATCACCTCTAGCTCCTTCTTCTCAATCCCTTGAAGAGTAACTTGCTATCCATGCCATTGAAATTCCATTTTCAGCCTATTCAAATCCATGGTAAACCTGCCAATACTTTTCAGCCAATTGCAGCCAATTATGACATCAATGGGACCCATCTCCAAGGCAATAAGATTCACCGAAGTGATACAAGATGATGAAAAAGTAATGGGAACATCAGAACAAATCTAAATACTACTCTCATAAGCTCCATTTTCCACTTGGATTCTTAGTGATGAAGGCATTTCTTGTGTATACAACTTCAGCCCATCAAGAGACCATGTATTAATGAAGCTATGTGTACTCCCAGTATCAATAAGAATATGAGAAATTTTTCCATTAATATAGCCTTTAAAGCGTAATGTATTGTCCCCTTTGGAACCATTCCAAGCATCACGGGAGATGGAACAAAGCTTCAATGAATCCAAATTTGTCAAAGCATCATCCATAAAGTAACCACCCGAGTCGAATGGAAAACCATCCATAGGGTCATAGATTTCTTCATGGCAATCCTCATCATGGTCATGCCTCTCCTCAAGAGTGGGTAAGCAATCAAGCTGAGATAGATTACCTTCATTTGCCTCAACATCCGATTCCTCTTCAAAGATCATGCTCACTTTGACATTCTTGGCTTTTCATTTCATCTTGTGATCGGGAGACCATTTCTCCCCACATTTGAAGCATAGATCTTTCGCATACATGTCCTTCAACTTGTCATTAGACACATGATTTCCTTGCATAGGAGCTAAGTTTTTGCCACTAATTTTAGTCCTCTTTCCATTTGATCTATTTTCAACATTAAACCCAAAATTACTACCTTGTTTTGGTCCATAAATAGTAAGAAATGTAGGGATCTTGCTATAGGTATTTGTTGGCTTCCCTCCTTGCTAAAATTTAGTCTTTGACTAACCATAATTTGCAGCTATTCTAGTGGACTGGTTTGACTAAAAATGTTGCCATGTTCTTTGCTGAAAACTCTTGTATTTTTTACCATACCTTTCAGCCAATTGTATGACAGCTTGTAAAGAGGATGGTTTCATAGCTCCCACTTCCAACAATAGAGAAGATTCAAGCCCAAATATATACTTATTCAGCTTGACATTGTCGGATACTCCATCCACATACATGGAGAGGTTAAGGAATTGGTTAGAATAATCTCTAATCTCTAACCAATAATCCCCTTTGCTCAAGAGCATACCGGTTCTTCTCTAACTTCTCTTTTTCAATAAGAGACATAAAAACTTTGATCATTACCCACTTTAATGCATTCCATGTTAAGAATTCATTACCAATCCTCGACATGTACCGCCACCAAGTGTGTGCATATCCTTCCAAATGTAGGGCTACAAATTTTACCTTGGCATTCTCTGGTCTAGGATACAAAGAAAAATACATCCCAAGCTTGTCAAACCATTCTTCTAATTTGGTACGGGATGGATTTTCACCCTTGAAATTAGAAATGGTTATTTTCTCCTTGTATTCCCACTCATATTGATGAGATTGGCCATTATTGTGTTGCTGTCCATAAAAGTTTGGACCAAAAGAATTTCGTCTTTGAACATCATTATTCCATGTTCCATGAACATATGGTTGTTGCTATCCATGAATATTTGCAAACCCATTTGGCTGATTAAATTGTCCTTGTGGCGGAGAGAAAGAGTTGCCAACAACATGAGGCTGTCCAATAGACTTAATGTCCATACATTGGAGAGTGTATATTTGGTGTGACATTCATTGGTGGTTGGTGTCCATTCATTTGATGAGACCAAAACTGATTTGAATGAGGGCCTTGTTTAGAGGGCTGATTATATACATGATAATTATTGACATGATGTTGCTGTCCATAAGAATTTGGAACTGAATTCACATGACCATGTCCATTGTATGGGTGCTGCCCATGAGAATTTTTTCCTCCACTTGCTTGACCATGATAGGACCTTTGTTCTTCATCTTTCTCTTCATGTGTAGATTTAGGGATATTAGAAGGCTGTCCATAAAAAGACTTGTAAAAAGGATGGCATCCATGTGTGTCATCATCAAGCCTAGAGTTAGCTTGGGCCTTCTCTTCCAAATCCTGTCCATGAGGGCTAGTGTAGGTCTTGGGTTGTTTTAGGGGCTGAAATTGAGGGTGAACATGAGAGGGCTAAGCTCTTGATGGCTCTCCAACTTCAAAGTGCCCAACAACGTTGGAAGTTTTGGACTTTGACTGCTCTTGGACAATGGGAAGACTTGGAGCAGTTGTAATAACTGTAGGTAATATCCTCTCATTGGCAAGAGAACCAAGAATTTTACTCACATTGAAGATACAAGTCTGTACAAAGCTTCCATAGATCAAAATAAACCCAGAGATGCTTCAATGTTGACAATGGATTGAAGCCACATGTATAAGAAAGCTCCAGGAGTGATTTGCCACCAATACTCCCTTCATTTGCTTTAAGAAATTAGAGATTTTTAGTTGTTGTCCAAAATTGTCAATAATAGGGTTCCATGGGAGAGAGCAGAGTCCATAATAGAGAGAAATCTTGCCAAAGCTTGAAGGAATGCACTTGGTCAATGCTTTAGAGCCTTAATCATAAGTAACTTGAGCTCCATAGCTCATTTTTGGCAAGAAATAGGCATGAATATGCAGCATGCGCAATTCACGCTGTTGCCTCTACTGTGTTCTTGGACAGAAATGAAGCATATTGTGCCATTCCACCATTCCATTGAAAGCTTGAGAGATGGAGAACAAGACTATGAAGTCCTTTTGCATGATAGAGATAACGAACAAGAGATCTTGTTCAGCCTTTGGCGATGGATTCTTAAGAGAAGCTTGAAAGTAAAGGGAAGAAACCCCTGTTCTTGAAAAGTAACAAGTTTGAACCAAACTAAGTCCTGTAACCTTCATTTTGTCCAACTTACCCCAATTTTTGGTCCAAAACTTGGTCACGAGTTGCTAAATTGGTTGGAGCCCGCCATTATCCACTGGTTCATGCCAAGAACCTCCATCTTAGTCATGGTTTGAGAGAGATCTCTATGTCAGACCATGGTTATGGAAGAACTAACTCCTGTGATGACTGAATTTTAACTACGGTTTTCACTCCCTTGTCACTGCAACTAAATCTATTGCATGAAAATGACTTCTGATAGGATCTAAACTAATGCTCTGATACCAATGTAAAGAAGGACTAATCTAACAATTGAAATGAACAAGAAAATAAAAAATACTCTAAGCTAAAAAGACAAGAAATGAACTAAACTGAGATTCAAGCATGGCCATGCCATGGAACAACTTCCATTATCATAGCACAATGTAGCCATGGACTATCATCCAAGTACAAGAAAATGTGAAAGACAAGAGAGATGAAATTTTTTATATTGCCAAAGAATGATGCTACATGAGCACTTCTTGCCTTTTATACTAAAACCTAAGTCATCTTTCTCCAGGCTCAAGTATTTACAAAGTTTTATACTTGGAATAGGCTTTAACTCTCGTGTTGATAATTTGCTTCACTACAGTAAGGTCATGGAAGAGCCAAGAAAAGTCAAAGGCTATGAGTCCCAACCTAAATAGTGTCGAAAGATCTGAGATAATCATTTTGAGTCATGGATGGATTTTTGCAACATGCTACTATATGAAAGGCATGACCCCACCTAATGGCATACCTAAGGCACCACGGTGTGGATTTTGACTTGGAAAAGCATGGCAGGTACGACTTCCCTTTGATCTACAATGTCAATGCCTCCACTCTTGAAGAATGCATGACCTTAGGGGCACAATACCTATGACCCTCCATCACTCACTTCTTGGGGGATAACTTCCCTTCCCAGAGAAAGAGCACAATAGGTACTGACTGGCCCCACTGAAATGAAAGTCTACAACTAGCTAAAGTACTAGAGCCTCTACAATTTGGGAGAGCTGGTAAACAAGGAAGGCACAATGAGACAAATAGTCAACTAGTGCAATCTCCACAGATACATAGTGAAGGCTAGCCTAAAAAATGACCATGGTAGATGCAAAAAGATCCTAAGGACTTTTGATGCAAGAAAGAACAGTGGTACGATAACCATCAAGAAGAAAGGCTCACCCAAAAGGATAGAGACTGTGCTCAACAGCCCAAAAATAGTGGAGAAGGCTTTAGCTTGGCCAACACATAGGGAAAGACACTGAAGAGGGATGTGTATGGCATGCTAAAGATGCTAAAGACAAAGATGCACACCAATGATGGTATCAGCCTAGTAGATATCCATGATCCCACCATCTAGTTGCAGGCCAAGATGGTGCATGTCCTATTTTCTGGTCATTGATACAACACCCTCATGGCCTGGATCCCAATACCAATGTTTGAAAGTATTCCATAGAAGCTCTAGATGAAGTAAATCTAAATGTCTATGTTTGCAAAATGATTGAATCATTGGCCAAGGCCTTATCACCAAGCCAAAGAACTGTAGGAGGTGAGCCAAAAAATGCCTACATCAAAAGCATCCATGATAGGGTTTGAAGGGGTACTAATGGGCATCATCCAGGAAGCAGCGGGAGAAATGAAAGGGAAAGAAGAAGTAGGGGACACTCTAGAGAGATCTTCCATCTAAGAGCAGCACTGTTAACCTGAGCACAAGAAGAAAGCAAAAAAAGTAGAAAAGCGCAAGTCGGGACCTAAAAGAGGTGGCCTAGGAGAAAATCAGACACAACAGAAGAGACAGGATGGAGAACGACCAAAACCGCAAGGGCAGCCTCAAAAATCAAGTCAACGACAAAAGCACATTTTTAAATGCAAGTCCTAAAACTGTTGTGAAAGAGCGCTAGGTTCCCTGTTGTGCAAAATGTAAAAGGTAGGTGAGCATAGGCTAAAGAATAGGGAAAGTAGAATGGAAATAAGAAAGAGGGCCTTGCCACAATGGCTGGTCATGTAAAAAAGGGATGGGTGCCCAAGGGATTTTAGGGTATGTATATAAACTCCAAAAGTGAATGAGAGCTCATTCTTTGGTGTGTGGAAAAAGTGGACTCTCTTCTCTCCTTCTCTTCTCTTTGCTTATTTGTGAGTGCTTGAGGGAGGGAGTGTGAGCGAGTGAGGGAGTGAGTGTGTGGGGGTGAGGGATCTTGGAGGTGAAGCTCTCCATCATCTTCTCTTTTCTTCTTCTCTTCTCTTGTCCCACACGTGGCTATGGAGGATGGAGCTTGGAGGAGGAGGCTTGAGGATGCTTGAGCTTGCATCACAAATTGTGGAGCTACCGGAGTGCTTGAGGGAGAAGGAAACTCATTTGGGCATCAAGGTAAGCTCATTACACCCTAGTAGGATCGAAGGTGTGTTGGCTAGGTGAGAGATAGCAGTAGGTGCTTGCTTAAAACACTAGAAGGAATAAGCTGTCCATGGGTCTTGGTGGTTGAGCATGAGCTCCCATTACATTTTGGTTTCCTTTTGCCATGACCAACAAATTCAAGCTTGAGCGCTTGCGTTCCTCAAACCGAGCATTGAAGTAAGGATTTCATCCCCAAACCGGAGCTTGAGTTAGATAGGAGGTTTTGGGTTTTTAATCTATACTACAAGTGGTTTTTGATGATTAGTTGAGTGGGAGAAATCATTTCAGTACTTTGCTTTTGATTTTTGTTGAATTTAGAGTAGGTTAGGATCGAGAAATTGGAGTGGAAAGTTTTGGGTTTACTACTATAAAATAGGCCCAAATAGGGCATAAACAGGGAAAAAACATGAAGAACGAGTGCTTAGATGTGTTGGGATCACAAAGGGAGTGATCCGGAAGATCGAGGTTGTGCCTAGCAAGGGTTTAAGACCCAGGGAGGCAATACCATCAATGATTGCTTGCAACACTCAACCCACCAACAACAGAACTCACTTTGACCAATCAAGAGTGGATACAATACTGTCACAACAGGGTGACAAGACTATATCGGTCACATCCAAGGAGAACCATGACACAATAGCAGCAAGGCCTCAGGAGAAACATGGAAACCCCAAGAGCATAAGCATTCCTAGCATTGAGCAATCTTGCTCATCTAGGCTTGAGCCCCCCAGCTATGCTAAAGCCTAGGGAAACTCCTAGAACCTTGCATGAGATAGCAACCGAGCAAGCCCTTGTTGAACATAAAAGTGTCGCAGAATGCTTAATTGAGTTGGATGCTAAACTCAAAGTATTCACACGTGTCTACGTCCATGTGAACATGGCTGCATTCCCCAAGAAGCAGCTCGGGGAATACTTGCCATTGTCAAGAATCGTGTGGTGGGGGGACTTGCTTGAGCTGCGGCGCCAAACACACACTGTATACACAAGAGGAAGCTCACTCAAGAACATAAGAAGAGAGATGGAGGCCAAAAACATTTTCTTGCTGGTTTTTTCTTCTTCTTTCACACACTATACAATGTACACAAAGTATAGATAAGATACAACATAAAGGAAAGTGGTCTACTAAGTCAAACAGTGCATAATCGACTACACTAATCGACTGGCACTATGTCTTTGCCAGCTGTAGGTAGGTGTAACAAACTAAATCTAATAAGTGATAAGTCACTGGCCATGTGAGTATCATAATGACCACCAATCGTGCTAAGTGTTGACATGTGGACCCATCTAGCCAGGTGGTCCATCATCAATGTCCGCACGTCTTGAGCTTGCCATCTCAACACTCCCCCTAAAGCTCAACTCTATCTCTGCAACTTCAAGTAAGCTTCAAAACTTTCGAAGCTTCTCTGCACCCAGTGCCTTTGTGAAAGTAGTGCACCTCAATGTGTTTTGTCCTAGCATGGAACACTGGATTCCTAGCTAGCTGTATGCTGCTCATGTTGAATGAATGACAATTGGACCATCTCCCTGCACGTCCAAATCACCTAATAACTTTTGAAGCCATACCACCTCACATGTTGCCATAGCAACACCTCTATACTCAGCCTTTGTACTCGATAAATCAACTGGAGGTTGCTTTTTGCTGCTCCATGTAACTGCTGCACTACCAAGGGAAAACATGAATCCACTTGTAGATATTCTATCTGACATACTACCAGCCCAATCTGCATCTGTGTATCCAAAGACCTATACGTCCTTACCTGCCTCATAAAAAAGTCCATAATGTAAAGTGGACTTCGCATACCTCAATATACGTCTAACTGCATCCAAATGAGGCTTTCTAGGCATCTCCATAAACTGACTGACAAGGCCAACAACATAGCTCAAGTCTGGCCTTGTGATAGTCATGTAAAACAAACTCTCTACTATCCTCATGAATATAGTAGGGTCTTCTATCTCATCTCCTACATCAGCACTCAGCTTCACATTTTGCTCCAATGGTACTGAAAGAGGCTTACATGCTATTGTACCATACTTGGATAACATATCCAAGCCATATTGCCTTTGGGATAGCCATATACCATCATCACATCTGATCACCTCAATACCAAGAAAGTATCTTAGCTCACCCAAATCTTTCATCTCAAACTTCTTCTTCAAGAAGTCAACTTCAGCAATCCCATTGTCATTGTCACCTGTACTAATCAAGTCATCCACATAGATGACTATGATGACCAAACTTGCATCTCCCTTTCTCACATAAAGTGAGTGATCATCATCAGAAATACAAAGTCCAATATTTTCAAGATACTCTTCAATCTTGTTAGACCATGCTCTAGGTGCTTGCTTGAGCCCATAGAGCACCTTCTTTAACTTGCACACATATGTAGGATTCTCTAAATCCTCATAACCTACTGGCTGCTCCATATACACTTCTTCTTACAATTCACCATGCAAGAAGGCATTGCTAACATCCATTTGCTTCAAACTCCAACCTTTGGCTGCTACCAAGGCAATCACACACCTAACAGTTGCCATCCTAGCAACTGGACTGAATGTCTCTTCATAATCTATGCCATATGTTTGAGTATAGCCTTTTGCAACCAACCTAGCTTTATACCAGCTAACTGAACCATCTGCATTATGCTTGACTTTATAAACCCACTTACAACCAATAGCTTTCTTACCCTTAGGTAAGGGTACCAAATCCCAAGTCTTATTGGCTTCTAATGCAGCCATCTCCTCATCCATTGCTGCATCCCAATGAGCATGACCAACAGCATCCGCAAAACAAGTGGGCTTAACATCCTCAATTAGTTTCACCATATAAGCATAATGGTGAGCTGCATAACATTCAAAACCAAATCTCTTAACAAGGCATTTGACCCTGCTAGATCTACGTATCACCGGATCACTCAATGGAGCCTTTACATTACTATGAGCTCTCCGTACACCTGGTGTCCTGACTGAAGGAATACCAAGTTCATCCTCCAAACTCTCTGAACCACTAGAATCTCCGTAAAAATCCAAATGACTGGTAGATGCATCATTACCATCCAGCACTTTTTTCTTTCCTTTGTCCTTCCTTGCAGCACTTATAGATCCACCTGAAGATGTGGGGCTACTCCTTAGTCTCCCAGACCAAGGGCTCACTGTAGGTGTAGTACTAGATGATGTTTCTGGTCCACTAAGACTCCGTGATTCTTGTTTATCTTTCTGCACATAGCTGTCCTGATCATTATCATCATCCAAAACATCACCAACAGGTGTATACCAACTTCCCATCTCATCAAAGATAACATCCCTGCTCACTCTGAACTCACATGTGATGATAGGGTTATAACAGTGATACCCTTTCTACTCTAAAGAGTATCCAATAAAAACACATTTTTCTGCCTTTGGATCAAGCTTCTTCCGTAGCTCATCTGGCACATGAACATATGCAACACAACTAAATACCTTCAAGTGTGATACATCAGGCTTCTTGCCACTAAAGCATTCTTCAGGAGTCATCCCATGAACTACAGCTGTGGGAGTTATATTCATAATGTAGACAGAAGTATGGACAACCTCAGACCAAATTTTTTTGGGCATATTCTTTTCAGCCATTAATCCCCATGCAACTTCTGCAATATGCTTGTTTTTTCTTTATGCAACACCATTTTGCTGTGCGGTATACTTGCAAGTAAATTGCCTCTTTATCCCCCAATGAGTCCTCAAGAAGCCACTGAACTCGTACTTTCCCCCCCCCATTTGATCTCAATCACTTTTCTTTTAAGCCTGTTTCTGTTTCAACAACTGCCTTAAAAGATTTGAAGTACTTAAACACATCACTTTTATTTTTCTACTCACTTCTCTGTCATGTGAAAAGGGTTGTCTTGCCTACTTACCAAACTGGCGTGCTTCACAAACTTTATGCAATTTTGCAACTATAAAAGAAGGCAACCCTGTAACCAATCCTCTGCACTACATTAATTTCAGCCTTTGCACATTTGCATGTCCAATACATTTATGCCATATTTCAATATCTACAACTACTCCTTTTCCTTTAGCATACATTGCAGCATCCATTACAGGAATTCTAGCATCTAAAGTAAACATTCGGCCAACTCTACTTCCTTTTGTGACCAACCTGCACTTATCATTAAAGTCGTCTACAAACAACATTTTCCATTGAATCGGACCTGCAACCCCTACTCTACCATTTGGCCAATAGACACTAGATTCTTTGTAATTGAAGGCACATGTAATACATCTGTCAGACACTTTGTCTGGACATCATACAAGGACAAGGGAAGCTTTCCAATGTGTGAAATTGGGTGGCATGAATCATCACCTGTCTCTGCACATAATATGGGTTTTGTAAATCCTGCATCTCTCCAAACCATTCAACATGACTAGCCATATGATTAGATGCACCTGAATCGACATACCATACATCATCATGTGTCCCCTTTCCTGTAATTGCATTCATCATATGTTGCATAACAAACATATGCTCATTTTTGTCTTTATTCTGTGTCGTGAAGACGATGCATAGTTTCCTTGCTACAATTTACCACTTCAAATATCATCCTTCTTTGCATTGCAATGGCCTGCAATATGGTCTGTTTTGCCATAATAATGGCAAACGATAGCAGAATTTCCAGAACCTCTATTCTGCCATCCACCTCTTCCTCTAGAGCTCCCCCTGCCTCTAAAGTTTCCTCTGCCTCTAGAAACCTGCATTTCACCAAACTGTTGATTGAACCTGTTTTGTTGGTTATCGCCAGCACATCCCATACCACGGCCTCTCGAAGAGGATCTTCCAAGTCCCCTTCATGAACTCAAGTAAAATTCTTGGACTTGTTCACCATTTCTTTCAGACGAATCACCCTACGTATTGATCTCTTCAGTAATCATGAGAGAGATCAGCTCGTTAAAATATGGAAATGGCTTCTGTACATATACTGAAGTAACAAATGATTTCCATGCCTTCTCATTGTTAAGGCCACTCAGAGTGGATGAAACCAAATCATCATCATCCGGCATTGCATCAATCACTGCTAAGGCATTTGCAATGCTCCTCACCTTCAAAACATACTCATTGATAGACATTTTCCCTTTCTTCAAGGCATTCAACTCTTGCTTGAGTTGAATCTTTCGTGCCTTTGTATTTATGAAAACATGCTCTCAAAAATTGTCCAAGCTGCATGTGAATTTTCTACATTCTTGATATGTCCCAGCATAGTACTATCAATTACTAGAGATAGCCACTACATCACCTTTTTGTCTTTCGCATTCCACTCTTTCCATGCTTTTAACTCATCTGCAGTCAGAGGGATACCCAGCTCTGGCTCCTTTTCTTTACCTGAAACAAATTCATAAAGGCCCTTTCCAATGAGGAAGTTCATCACATGGAACTTCCATGAAGGGTAGTTGTTCTTGTCGAGCTTCTCAATAATGGGATTTCCACTATTCTCTGCCATTATCACAAACAAGGATACAACACAACAAGCTAGTCTTCTGCAATCTTTCGCAACACATGCACAGCACTATACCAAGCAACCTTTTTCACTGATTGCCCAATAGTACATGTAATCTGCAACCTGTTTGCACATAAACCTTATGTTTGCTTCCTGCAAACACCTCAAAAATTACAGATTCAAAATCTATAACATGTGCACCCACTTTCGGTCAAAATAGTTGAAATCACAGTGTACCCTGAAACTATTGTCCACAACCTTGCGGCTCTAAAATGGGGCCTGAAACGGCCTCAGACACCCAAAATAACTGCGGCAAAGCCCTAAAGGGCCCGTCTGCAGAATATACAGTGATCTGCTTGCACACCAAATCTCATAGCAATTTGAGATTTTTGCTCGACCCTACTTTCGGTGCCTCCACAGGAACTATCCAAGAGAGAGAGTGGAAGAATGGGAGAGCTTCTTACCCGTGGCTTGCTTGCTTCAACCTTGCTTCTTTTCCTTCACTTCAGCCTTCGAAATCAGCCTCTTTCAGTGGCATGGCTCTGATACCATGTCAAGAATCGAGTGGTGGGGGAACTTGCTTGAGCTGCGGCACCAAACACACACTGTATACACAAGAGGAAGCTCACTCAAGAACATAAGAAGAGAGATGGAGACCAAAAACATTTTCTTGCTGGTTTTTTCTTCTTCTTCCTCACACTATACAATGTACACAAACTATAGATAAGATATAACATAAAGGAAAGTGGCCTACTAAGTCAAACGGTGCATAACCGACTACACTAATCGATTGGCACTATGTCTTTGTCAGCTGTAGGTAGGTGTAATAAATTAAATATAATAAGTGATAAGTCAGTGGCCATGTGAGTATCATAATGACCACCAATCATGCTAAGTGTTGACATGTGGACCCATCTAGCCAGGAGGTCCATCATCAATGTTCGCATGTCTTGAGCTTGCCATCTCAACAGCCATTTCCCCTATCTTGGGAAGAGCAAGAACATCTTGACGAGCACTATGACAGGTTCCTGCATGAACACATGCGACTCATCTCTGACGAGGAAGCCGATGAACTACGCTTAACTGTGACATTCAATTATGTGCTTTACCAACCAAATCTCTTAGAGATAGAGCAACTAAAGTGACAATCAAAGAGTCGAAGTCAATTTGAAAAACATTGGTTTGAAAATCGTGTTATAATGGCTGAACTAGGAGCCCAGATTATGACAGTCTTAGAGGAGTGATTGGCCAAATGGCGGTCTCAAAGAGACCCAACCTATGTGGCGCCAACTTCCTTTGAGTGTTGACTGCCATTCGGGGTATGGAATTAGTTGGAACTAGCCAAGAGAACTCCCTGGCTGATAAGGTTCTCACTGAGGAGGAGTTACATGCTGCCAGTAGACTCAAACAAGGTACCATGCTACTTGATGTTGCACAATATCTATTGTTATGGAGTAAGCTGCCATGAGTACTGGATGCATGTGCCACATTCCAGTATATTCTTGAGTTCTACAATTGGTTTTTATTCTCATGAAGTGACATGGATTTGTAAATATGTACATAAATAAACAATGAGTTTTGTGACCTTGTATAGATAATATCAACACACACAAGCAATGATAGTCAAGTGCAGGGAGAAGAGTTGGGTTTGACAAGGTGAGCTCCTTAGGTCCTCCTCTCACCACACGTCTAGAAGTCGTATGACCATTCCCGCCTCTAGATGGAGGGCATGCAACCCTCATTACTGTCATAGGAAGCCTTGACCAACACCTCTGAGGGTGTAGACGCGGCGTCGTCCCCTTCTATATGCCTTTCCCCTTTTCATTCTATCCTTCTGGGGATGAGCCCTGTTCCACTCCATCACAACCAGTCTATGCAACATAGCATAATCCAAGACCTGCTAATGGCTGGAATCCACACTCTTTCTCATATGCGCTTGATAATCCACTATTTAATCCCTTTCATGCAAATAATTCTATCCTGCCTCGAAGTCTAACCTTGGTTCACATTTTGCATATTTTCCCACAGTAGCCATCATGGAGCACACAATACAGCTGGCATGCAAGGAAGCTCTCCTCCATAGAAGGGAGCATAAGACACAAGCGCCTCCACCAGAGCGATATGTGCCTACCCTTAAGAGATACGCACCAAAAAGAGGCCCTAAGTGACATCACCCCAGATGCGGGCCAAAAACTTCTCAAGCCAGGAAAACAAAGGCTCAAGGGAATGCCCGAGGGATGGCAACCCCAGCCTTGTAGGCCCTCACCAGAAGCTCGAGCACCAGGTGCTTGAAAGAGGAGAAGGCAGCTAGAAACAAGAGGGAATTTGATGAATTATTTGAAAGCATTCTTGAAATATCTGTGGCCAAGGACTACACCATTCGGGTCCTGGTCAATATCTTCCCCGCCACCCAACCTAATAGGAGCCCACCACCAGCATAGCCTCGATTGTCTGATCACCCAAATTCACCTCGCCTCATACAAATAGAATAGGCCCTATGTTGTATAAGCTGCTTTCCAATGCCATCTTGTCATAACTTTTTGTCCTTAAGTGGTTAAAGGGACAGGCCCCCAACTGTACAAACCTCCCTTACTACTAATCTATGGCATGTCTTTAACAAGTGCCAATGATATGTATCGTAGCCAACACCATAGGATTTTGATAAAGTAATATCTTTTTTGTATTGCATTTGCTCATTATAATTGATGCATGTGACTTGCATATACTCTCACGAAGTGTCAAGTGGATGCAAGACGACACAATTTTTTAAATGAAAGTGTTCAATGCCCAAGTCACCGCAAGACCACCAACCTCACAAAGACCACCCTTGCCAATCACCCACATCGCATGGCCCAAAGCATGATCAGTGGTCACTTTCTCTTTCTGGGTCAAACTTTATACCTTGCACTCATGGCAACTGTTACCTCAATTGTACCAACATCGCACATTACAAAGAGGTTTTGCAAAATCTCCAGTGTATCTCCCCATCTCAACAACTGTTCCTCTAGCAACGAGGCTGGGACACAATCATCGATGTAATATCTAATTTCGCAGCCTTTGAATCTCGACATTTCCCAATCCAATTGAAAGGCTAATAGCCTCAACATATTGTAATGGTTGTACTCATGTTATTCTTTTTTTTTTAATGGAAAAAAAAGGTAAGAAGAAAAATAAAAATAAAAATAAAAAAGAAGAGAAAAAAAAGAAAAGAAAAGAAAAGAAAAAAGCACTCACAATCATAGCACGACACCTAGGGGTCCTCAAATTAGGTACGCCCAGCAACCTTGGTTGGACGGCTCCGTCCCTAATCCCCTAGCCCTCTACAAATCCTCCACAATTGTTCAGGGCACATCAAGGGTAGGACATACCTAGGGAGCTTGTCTCGCCTATTGTTAGACTTGTCACCCTGACCGAATTGCACGATTCCTTTTTGCATCTGCCTTGGTATCATTGCAATCGATCATGGTAAGCATCACATGAATGGCCATGAAAAGTACATCATACTCGTCGAGCAAGCCCAGTAGCTACTATCTACCAAAAGTTCAGTGTCAATGTGTTCAATTATGCTACATCATGCTGTCCCAATGCAAAGGATGTCTCATACACCTTCGTGTGTACTTCTCCTCGACATGGACAACTTTGCTTCATCCACACGTTGTTACGAGGAACCAGTCCATAATCTTCTAACTACATACTATCTAAGTATGCATGAGCACTCACATAATATCTGCACCAATATATATACACAATTTGGGCCCTCAAGTGCAGGACAATACTCTCAACTTGCTTAAAGTTCGACCTGTCTCCCAAACTAATTGAACTACGTCTTGTGCAGCACGACAAAGAAGACTAGCACGACCCCGAGGGAGAGACCACATATGAGAGGTTTTCAATTGTAGGTATTGAAGACTCCCACAAAAGCGTTGTTCTCCCTTCATCAACACTCAACTCTGAATTCCTATCCTTTATCATCATGCAAGTCCACCAAGAGTCGTCGGTCGCAAAATCCCCAGAACATCAACACCTGTGCTAACCCATGAGTGCAACTCCCAGCCCTATCACCAACAATGTGCCCCCAACGACCTTCATCCACAGCACCACCACAAACCACAGATGTCCTTGCCACCCACATCTTTGGTGCCTGCTAAAGCCTGCTACCTACGACACTGAGTGCCATGGGACTGGCACTCGTCTAGGAGGGGGTAATGTTAACCATCAAATAAACAAGGTGGAAAAGCTGGAAAATCTAAAGCAAAAGACAAGGCCAAGGCAAAAGAGAAATAGAAGATGAAGGTGCACCAAGAAGAATCTAGAAACACAAGAAGTGAAGAAAAGTCCTAAATCAAGGAAAAAGGTGCATGAGAAAAAGTGCGAGTCTATACTATTGTAAAAAAGTGCAAGAAGGCACATCATGATTTAATTTAAGAGTGTTGGGCTCTCACCCATGCAAATTGTAAATGTAGATAGATGGACAACGGGGAAAAGGGCCCGGCCGGCCATGTAAAAAAGGGGATAAGGGGATGACCGCCCAAAAGGGATTTAGGGTTTTGTATATAAAGTTGAAAAGTGAATGAGAAGCTCATTATTGTGTGTGGCCAAAAGTGGCTCTCCTCTTCTTCTTCTTCTTGTTCTTGCTTACTTGAGCTTGTGCTTGAGAGAGGGAGTGTGAGAGTGTGAGGGAGTGAGTGTATAAGGGTGAGGGATCGGGGAGGAGAAGCTCTTCATCTTCTCCTCTCTTCTTCCCTTCCCTTCCCTTCCCTTCCCTTCCCTTCCCTTCCCTTCCCTTCTCTTCTCTTCTCTTCTCTTCTCTTCTCTTCTCTTCTCTTGCTCGCGACAATGGAGTTTGGAGCGTGGAGCTTGAGGATGGAGCTTGCTTGAAGCTTACACTTGGATTGTGGAGCTACCGGAGTGTGTGGGAGAGGAGGTAACTCGATTGGCATGGAGGTAAGCTCACTACTCTCATGGATAGGTAGCATGTTGGCTATGTGAGAGGTATGTTCAAAGTTGAGAGAGAGAGAGAGAGACAGGGAAACTCCATCGTCATGAGCCTTCAGGCTCTCAAAGTCATTTCTTCATGTTCCACACACTAACACTGAAAAGCACACACAATACAAAGATAAAGTGACCTAGTGTAAGTGTAGACTAGACAGACTAACTCTAGTTAGGTCACTAACTGACTAATAACCTGACTTATTTAATGTAGTCACATGTAGACAGCTGCACACTCTAGCTGTCATAAATATCGGTCATAGATAAAGACACACTGACGGTGAGCTTGATTTCTAACACTCCCCCTCAAGCTCAAAACAAAACTCAAATCATCTACATCACTCCAAGTAGCTGTCTAAAGTGAATGAACTTATCTTTACCAAGTGATTTGGTAAAGATGTCTGCTACCTGGTCTTCAGTCTTTACATGCTCCAAGTCAATCTGATCTGCTAAAACCATTTCCCTGATGAAATGGTAGTGAACCTCAATGTGTTTCGATCTTGCATGATAAACATGATTACTTGCTAACATGACACTGCTCAAATTGTCACAGTACAACTTGACTTTGCTGTCCAAGTGTACTCCCAAGTCATTCAGCAACTTCTGTAATAACCACTTAGCTTCACAGGCCACTAAGGTTGCACGACAATCTCTGCCTCCGTACTAGACAATGCAACTGTAGGTTGTTTCTTACTCTGCCAACTAATCATGCTACTACCCAGTCCAAATGCATAGCCACTGGTTGACCTCCTGTCATACGTGCAACCAACCCAGTTAGCATCAGTGTACCCCATCAAGTCAAGGGGTTTCCCATATGCATAAAATAGCCCATGATCTATGGTACTCTTTACATATCTCAGAATTCTCCTGACTGCATCCAAGTGTGGTTTACGAGGCTTCTGCATGAATTGACTGATCAGCTCCACAGCATAACTCAAGTCAGGTCTAGTGATCATGAGATAGATCAAGCTACCTACCATCTGTCTGTACATAGTAACATTCTCAATCTCTGTCCCAACATCAATCTGCAGCTTGACATTCTGCTCTAAAGGCGTATCCATAGGCTTGCAATCAGCCATACCATATTTCTATAGCATGTCATGAGCATACTGCTTCTGTAGCAGCAATATGCCTTGAGGTGTAGAGACAACCTCAATCCCCAAAAAATATTTCAGCTCTCCAAGGTCCTTGACCTTAAACTCAGCCTGTAAACATGTCTTTATTTTAGCAATCCCATTTTCATCATCTCCTGTAATGATTAAGTCATCAGCATAGACAACTAGGAAAACATAACCACTAACTTTCTTCTTCACAAACAGACTATGATCAGCATCACCCAATCGAAAACCATGTTGCTGCAAATAACTGCTGATGCGAGCATTCCATGCTCTGGGGACCTGTTTCAGCCCATATAATGCCTTTTTCAGCTGACATACATGTGCTGGAAATTCTGGATGTGCATAGCCTTCAGGCTGTTCCATGTAAACCTCTTCCTATAATTCTCCATTGAGAAATGCATTCTTTACATCCATCTGCCATAGTTTCCAGCCTCTAGCTACTGCCAAAGCAATCACAGTTCTAACTGTAGCCATCTTTGTTACAGGGCTGAAAGTCCCCTCAAGACCATACTACTGCGCATACCCTTTTGCAACCAGCCTGGCCTTATATCTTTCCAATGATCTATCTGATTTACATTTTACCTTATACACCCACTTACATCCAATAGGTGTTTTGGCCTCAGGCAACTGTACCAAATCCCATGTACCATTTTCAGCCAAAGCTGAATATTCCTCATCCATAGCAGCACGCCAATTCTCATCTGCAACTACCTCATCAAACTTACTTGGTTCTCTAAAACCTGTTACTTTCGTCATATAAGCATAATGACGGGCTGAATATCTAGTGTAAGTGTATCTATCAACAGGTCATCTGACCCTCTCTGATCTCCTGAGTTGTGGCTCATTGTGAGCTTGCCTCTCATGAGGTGGCACATAATGGCTCTGCCTAGCACCTGGTGTCATAACAGACGGAATCCCCAATTCATTGTCTAAGTTGTCACTGCTAGATGAATCATAACCGGCAGCGAGTGGACTTGTTACATCTTCAAAAACTTTTTCTTTTCCCTTATCTGTTCTCCCCCTCACTGACATATCCGTGTCAGTGGATGCAGTAGTGCGACTTTGCAATCGTCCTGTCCAAGGACTCACTATAGATGATACATCACCTGCTTGACCACTCATGGAAATACTCTCTGCAGGAGTATTTTTAGTATGACTCATACTGGGTGAGCCATCAGTAGGCACTGCAATAGGATTCCCATACCATGATGCTAACTCATCAAATACCACATCTTTGCTTATGAGTGTCTCATGCGAAGAAGGTACATAACACTTATAAGCTTTCCGTTCCTGTGCGTATCCAAAAAACACACTTTTCACTGCCTTGGAATCCAATTTATTCCTCTTCTCATCCGGTATATGCACACATGCAATGCTGCCAAATACCTTCAAG